>NC_057809.1:42417799-42585256 GCF_018294505.1 Triticum aestivum
ACCCCTCCCCTACTCAACCGCCGCCGCCGACCCCCCGCACCCCGCGCACCCTCCCCCGCTCCACCGGCATTACTGTTTGATGATATTTAAAAAAAAATTATTACTGTCTTATTAAAAAATTATTACTGTTATGATTTAAACAAGTTTGAACATATTTAAACACAAATAAGTATCAAACAACATTTTAAATGCATAAAAAAATTGTGGAGCCTGGGAATCGAACCCAAGACCTCTTGGTGTGAGAACTGGCTGCAGCAAAAAAAAATACTAATGGCGCACCAGGGTGAGGTGCGCCATTAGTATGGATGTACTTATGGCGCACCGAGGGGTGGTGTGCCATTAGTATTGCGCCGCCCCCATCCGTATTTCCTCCCCGGCCCAAACCTATCCCCTCTATCTCCCTCGCCCTCGCCCTCGACCCCCTTCCCCTCTCCTCTCCCGACGCCGCTGCCCAGCCGCCTCGACGCCGCCCCGACGCCGCGACGCCGCCCCGTCGTCCTCGTTTCCTCCCAAACGCGATCTGGATCGGGGCGCCTTGCCCCTGCGCCCATCGCCGGTGCCCCGTCGTCCCTGTCGCCCGTCTCCAACCACCGCCGCCCGAGGCCCCGACGTCGGCGCCGCTCTCCTCGTTGCCCCACCTCGTTGGACGCCATCGCCCCGCCACCCTCGTCGCCGGCGGCCCGGACGCCGCCCCGTCCACACCACCATCGCCGGAGCACCACCACCACCCGGACCTCGTCGCCTCCTCCCCTACATTGTCGTCGTCCCCGACATCCTCCTCGCGCCCCACTGCCCTATCCCTACGGCCCCCGTGAGCTCCCCCTCCTCCTCTCCCCCTCTCCCCCTCGCGCGCACACTACATGAATACAGAAATTTCGTTGACAGTTACTTACCATGGGTGTAGTCATCATTTTGTTTTCTGATTAACCGATGTTGCTAGCGATGTACTGGGTTCTGCATTGTGGGGGAGAAAGCTTTCAAATTGGCTTGTATGTACATGATGATTTTCAAGGGACATTTAGCCTAGTTACAAATTGGTGCTTACAATACATGCTTGTATGTTCATCGACTGCTCAGGAATCAGTTGCAGTTACCTTGTGTGATGTTATTTGGGTCCTGCATTGCAGTACAAGGCTCCAAATTTGGCTTGTACGTACATGCAGATTTTCAAGCGACATGTATTAGCTTATGTTGTTGTTTAAGCTGTGTGTGTGCTTATTTATTCAGAATCAGTTGCAGTAGCCATCTGTATGTATACCCATCATCTGTCTGTGTTGTTGTTTAAACTAAGCGTTGTGGCCATGCTTGATGCAGGAGCTCAAGAACCTGCGGCCGCAGCTCTACTCCGCCTCCGAGTACTGCAAGAAGTCCTACCTCAGCACCCACCAGAAGTAGATGTGAGTAGCCACCTCAGCTGTTCCTCCTCTCCTCCATTAGACCAGTTGATCAGTGTAAAGTAGTCTGAGTTAGAGAAATGTTGATCAGTGTTATGAGTTTTGGCCAAAAAGCTCTGTCAGTAGCTAACTGCCTCATGTTCTGCTCTGTGAACTGCTATGTGGTGCTGCTCATGGATGATGGTAGGAATTTATGCAAATATTCAGAGACACAAAATATTGAAGTTGTTGTAACTGATTACTTTCCCAAGTGAGAAAAATACATTCTATTCTACCTATTTCAAACTCAGTGATTGTTGCAGCCAAGAAATGCCTAGCCAATGTTAAATGGTCCTATAAATGACAGTACCCTAACAACTATTCTGCTCATGATCTTATTTTTATTTCTTTGATGAAAGTTGGTTCTTTTCTTCCCAAGTTCACAAAAAATCTTTTACATTTCTAGTGGTTGCCAAAAGCATAATATGACCCGGACAAACATAAACTTTGAGGCTGAAAGGAAATCAAGTAATGAACCACATAGGAATAGAAGGTAAACAAACTATGCTAGTTGAGAATGTACCTCAGGAGTCGATCAGAAGTGCGGCGTCTCAATATTTCCTGAAAACCCATATTGGCTAGGATAATTTGCTTTTATTACCTTATTTACACCAAGTTTTAGTTAAACAATGATACTTGAATAATTTTGTGCTATTTCTGTTATGGTTTTGTGGACAGTATTTGACCTTATGGTAACTAGTTGGGGTCAGGTTTTGGGGTTTTGATTATTGGTATGAAGTACTGACAGAGGATCTTATTCACACCAAGTTTTAGTTAAACACTGGTACTTGAATGATTTTGTGCTACTTCTATTGACAGAGAATGGCATGTTAATACCATATAGGTACCCAAATAATGTTGCTATGATGTATTGGGGGAGAAATGGTCCAGTATTGCTTGTAGTGGTTTGTCCAAAATGTTGAATGATACTGCTTGGAGATGCATATATTGTTTCACCTCTTCACATGCCAATGTATTTTCCATGTTGTGATGGAGGCCTTTTTTGCCTTGTCCACCCGAGAGTCCCTTGAGTTTGCTGGAATGTCGATTGACTTCTGTTCCGGCAAATTCGGGTACTCCATATGTCCTATTTTTAGCAAAGGTCATGCTGAAATTTTCCGTGAATTTTAGCATGACTTTGCTAAAAATAGGACATATGGGGTACTTGTGACTAATGCATGGGCTGGGGTATCTTAGTAGTTAATTAAGTAGGATCAAGTGCCCCGGCATACTTGTGACTAATGCATGGCTTTTAGGGTGCCTCGGTGTCGATAAAAACCGAAATGATGAAAGCTTAGGCTTTTAGGGTGCCTCGGCGTCGTAAAACCCTCAATGATAAAAGCTTAGCTTTTAGGATGCCTCGGTGTCGACAAACCCTAAATGATGAGACCATGATCTTGTTCCTTGACAATAACCAACTTTTTGACCAAACTTTGTTCCTATTTATAGAGAAACATGGACAACAACGATGAGGCCGGGGGTTCGGGCGGCAAGGCATTCTGGGAGCTGTGCCAGGAGATGGAGGAACAACCTCACTTGTATGAGGACGCCACCTTCCCCACCGATCCTGAGACCACTGATGGTACCGCCGAGGATGACCCCACTGATGCCACCACTGATGGTGCCGCCGAGGATGCCACCACTAATGATGGCGGCGCACACACAGATGGCAGCCAACCGAAGATGCAACGGAAGGACCGGCGCCCGACCGTGCTCCGCACCCTCAAGGAGGAAGTTACTGAAGTGGACTCCGACGGGAATCCAACGGCGCCCGAACGAATAGTCAAGGGGTACTCGCTTCAGCTCGGGTGCATTCTTCGGAGCACCATCTCGATCAACCCCGAGAACCTGAGGCACCCTGACCGAGGGAATTTGCGCAACCTCCTCTTCACGAAGCTGCACGAATGATACAAGTTCCCCGCTGAATTTGAAAACACAAGCCTCAAAGGGAATAAAGTGAACAATGCTGCCCTCACGAAGATGAGCAAGGCCCTGTCTACTTGGAAAAGCAATGTGAAGAGAATGATCGAGAAAGGTGAGAGTTATGAGAAGATCAAGGAGAAAAATCCTTCGATCACTGAAGATGACTACAACGACTTCAAGATCAATTGCTCGAGCACCGCAAACTCCGAATCAAGTAAGTTGTGGAAAGAAATGCGGGAGCTGAACTTAGGGGAACACACACTCGGTCCCGGCGGTTACAGAATGGCGGAGCCTATATGGGACAAGGAGGAGGCGGACCGTGCCGAGCAAGGCCTACCGCCCCTCTTCGATAAATACGGTGACAAGCAGACCAGGAACTTTGTCAGGGCCCGGTACAAGAAGGACCCGAAAACAAAGGAGCTTACCACGGATCCGAAGACCAGGGCGCTTGAGCTTGTTCTGGTAAGGAATACACCCCCGCATAATTAGCTCCATATGGTTGCATTCTAATTAATGAAGCCAAATTTCTAAATGGTTCACATTCCTTCCGCAGGAGACTGAAAGCAGTAGCGCGGGGTCGACTAAGAGCAACCCTTGGGACACCACTCTAAATAGGGCGTTGAATGTAATGAAGAACAAGGATAAGCTCATGTAACGCCCCGAGACCGATGTGCCAGGTGTCGTTCAGTTATTTGCTGGTGTTGCCTTGTCATTGCTTGCGTGTCATGCATTGCATATCATGTCATCATGTGCATTTCATTTGCATACATGTTCGTCTCATGCATCCGAGCATTTTCCCCGTTGTCCGTTTTGCATTCCGGCGCTTCGTTCTCCTCCGGTGATCATTTCTACCTTTCTTTCTTGTGTGGGGATTAAACATTTCCGGATTGGACCGAGACTTGTCAAGCGGCCTTGGTTTACTACTGGTAGACCACCTGTCAAGTTTCATATCATTTGGACTTCGTTTGATACTCCAATGGTTAACCGTGGGACCGAGAAGGCCTCATGTGTGTTGCAGCCCAACACCCTTCCATTTTGGCCCAAAAACCCACCTAACTCTGCATTGATGGGAAGCCTCTCCATTCTTTTCCTTCAATATTCTTATCCGGGGATTCTCATGAAGATTCTAATGGAGCTTCTAGTTCGTCACTCTTTTTTTCTTCTCCGGTGGATTCAAATCAAGATTTTGGTGTTTGATCATATCCTTCCCTCGTTTCAATGTTTTCTTATGCCGGTGCACCTCTTAATCATTCACTTCTCACTATTCATTTGTTCCGGCATGCTCAAGCTTTCTCTAAAGGCTTGCCTTGTCATTCAAGATCCGTTCAACCTATTTCGAGGTGTTATCTCTTTCTAGCCATTTAATCGTACCGGTTCATTCTCTCTTTTAAATTGTTCTAGGGTGTTTCTTTTGAGTGGGCCCTAACCCACAGGTCTTTCCCCAGGATCTTACCTGACTCTTCTTATTTTCCCGGAGCTATCCAAATTCCTTTTAAAGTTTGACGTAAGAATGATTTATCATCAGTCAAATGTCTTCTCAAGATCTTCCAAATTCTTTTCATTGTTGGCTCAACCTCTTCATTTTGATTCTTCCGGAGTGTCTAAATTATTCATGGTGGTGTTTTCTCTTCGTCATTCTCAACATTTGAAGACTGAAGAAGAGTTTCTCTTTAATCTTGCTCCATTCTCTTCAAGATTCATGGTTCAAGCTTGATACCATCCTCTCATAATTGTTTCGATTATGAGAATTCTTTTCACCTATCCGGAGTAATTCAGGAGTCTTTTCAGTTTGATTATTCGGAGCTCATCATTTCATAAGACTTGTTCATTCTCAGCTTTCAGCCATTGTTCTCCAAATCTTACCGGTGCATCAGTCAAGTATCCTCTAATCAGTTCTTGATCTCTTCGTTGTGATGTATCTAAATCCCCTCAAGCTTCTTCGTGCATTTGCTAATTCTTCCCGGTGTTTTCTTTATCTTTTCTTCAATCATTTTCAATTCTTACGGTGGTTCGTTCAAGATTTCTTCTTCTTTCTTATCATATCAATTTATTCGTTGTTTCAACCCTTTCGGTGGTTCGTTCAATACCTTCTCGAGTTTATGTTATATCTCTCTTAATCCTTGATACGAGAATAAGTGATATGCCAAATCTGTTGATTGTCATCAATTTAAAATGTTGAAGGATATGCATAACATAATTCTTATTCTTGTTTCATCCAAGCGATTAATTCCCTATTCCGGAGGTTCATCAAAATTCTTGATTTCTTTTGTTCATCTTTCCTTTCCGGAGCTCCAAGTTATTTCAATTATATCACCAGGAGATTCATCTAAATCGTCGCAAGGCTTCGCTTGTGTTTTCAACTTCTCTTTCCATTTTGATCATTCTTTTATTACCGGAGTTCTTCATGAAGGTTCTACATGATGATTCATCAAGGATTTTAATTCCTTCTCAAAGTTTTCATCGAGATTCTTTTAAGAAGCTCAAGCTTTCTTCATATTGTAACCCGGAGTGCAATTCTTTCTTCCGTATCATTGGAGGTGGTATTATGCCATTCTTGATATTTTGAATTCATGTTTCATGATCCATATGTTATCATGAATGAGATATTTTAAATCCATCAACCTCTTCGTTGGAGTTATCTTGGGTTATATTTCACCTAAAGCCTTCCCTATGGCTTGTTGCTATCTATGTTGGTTATAAATGACCCAAGTTATTCATCTATCCTCCCGGTGAATTAAGCTTCTCATCTCCTTGTTGTTATCTATCTAATATATCGTTTCTGTTAGTGGCAGAATTTCACCTCATGGTTTTGAGATGTTTTCCATAAGCCCACTACAAACTTATTATTTTCGTTGTTGGTTTTCCAACAACTCCGTTCTAGCTTTTGTTGTAAGCGTGCTCCCTCGAGTTCTGTTTCCCTTCGTTCATCCCATTCCATTCTTACTTTTGTTCCGGAGGCATTATGATGTTGCTCTCTTCGAACCATCATCTTGTTTTGTCTAGTTCATGTTGAATTCTTTCCATTTACAGTCGGAGTGCTACTCAAATTACATCATTATTATTCCTTCCCTATTTTGTTTTAACCGGAGTCTTGTGTCTATCATTCCTCTTCTAACCGGAGTCTCATCCAAGTGCTTTCATCTTGCCAAGTTCATATTCTTACCTTCCATTTCCAACCGGAGTGTTGTCGTAATTGATCCTTATCGTTCCTTGTACATCTCGTTTCAACCGGAGTGCTTGCTTATACTTCTTGTCCATTGCAATCCCTTTTCTTATGTCTTTCAACCTACAAGGTTCTAGTAATGTTCCTTGTTTCTCTTTTCTAACGGAGTGCTCTCCAATTCGTTCAACTCTGTTGTGTTCTTTCTTCCTTTCAATTTGTTCAACCTCTCAAGGTTCCTGGTTTCACTCGTTTGTCAAAGAAGCAACTTAGTTTTACCTCTTCTTTTTCTCTTCCGTTTTCCCTCCGGTGCCATTCTAGATCTCGGGACGAGATCCTCTCATAGTGGTGGAGTGTTGTAACGCCCCGAGACCGATGTGCCAGGTATCGTTCAGTTATTCGCTGGTGTTGCCTTGTCATTGCTTGCGTGTCATGCATTGCATATCATGTCATCATGTGCATTTCATTTGCATACGTGTTCGTCTCATGCATCCGAGCATTTTCCCCGTTGTCCGTTTTGCATTCCGGCGCCTCGTTCTCCTCCGGTGATCATTTCTACCGTTCTTTCTTGTGTGGGGATTAAACATTTCCGGATTGGACCGAGACTTGTCAAGCGGCCTTGGTTTACTACCGGTAGACCGCCTGTCAAGTTTCGTATCATTTGGACTTCGTTTGATACTCCAACGGTTAACCGAGGGACCGAGAAGGCCTCGTGTGTGTTGCAGCCCAACACCCTTCCATTTTGGCCCAAAAACCCACCTAACTCTGCTCCATCATCTCGGTCGCTCGATCACGATCGCGTGGCCGAAAACCGCACCTCATTTGGACTCTCCTAGCTCCACTTATGCCTATAAATAGCCCCTCCCCGAAATTTCGGATCATTTCGTGGATGAACCCTAGATCCACTCCTCCCCGCGCCGCCGGACTTGTCCGTCCCGCCGTTGGACGTGTCCAGCGCCGCTGCCTCGTCATCCCGACCAATCAGAGGCCGACACCTCAGCCGGCCACCTCCCTCGTCCAACCCGCGCGCGCCACATGGCACCGCGCCACCCCACTTCGCCGCCAGCCCGCGGGACCCAGATCGGGCCCGCGCGAGCCCATCTCATCGCCGCCGCCTACCCGCGGTCTCCCGCTCGTGCCACGCCGCCTCAGGAGTTGCGCCACCGCAGATCCCCATCGCCGGCCGCCGCGCCTCCCCGACGCCGGCAACCCTCGCCGGTGACCCTCACAGTTCACTGCCGCGCGTCCTCCCTCGACTTCAAGTTCGCCGCCCACCTGCCGAAGTCCTCCGCCCTGCGGTCGCCCGGATCCGGCGCTGGCCGATCGGATCTCGCCTGACGACGCTTCTCTCCAAGTTCGCCGCCGGCCATCGTCGCCATGGGCGCCACCGTCGCCCTGCCTCGATCCGACCGGGTCGCTCCGCGTCAGTCCCCGTGGGCCGTGTCCTGCGCGAGGCCCAGTGCCAGCCCCTCCTCTCCGCTGGGCCGCCGTGCCAGATCCGGCCCAGCCCCGCAGCCCCAAGCCGGCCTGCCTCCTCCTCTCTACTACCGGGCCAGGCCCAGGGTGAGCCAACCCCAGCGCCCGCTCCTCTATTTTTTTCTCCTCACTGTTGGGCCTACCTTTGATTCGGCCCATGATGTGTTTTTCAGCGCCTGGGATTTTTCCTATTATTCCTAAGACAGCAGTTTTGCAGAAAAGTCCTCCTAGTTCGTGCATTTAATAACTCACTAACCATGCATTGGATTAAAATGATTTATATATGAAACTTGCTCAGAATTTTGTGTAGATTAATAATATCCAACTTTCATCTATGTTTGAAATGTTTGAAATGCTGTTTGATTAGATTTGCTCCTATGCCATGTTAAAATGATTTAATTCATAACTAAATAACCGTAACTCCGATTTTAATAAATTATATATGTAAATGGGGTAGGATTTTGCCTAGTTTAACATGGTGCGCTCATCTTGCATGTTTAACAACTCTAAAATAATGTTTAGGGCAGAACAATACCAAATCTATAATATGTTCATGAGGAGTTTCTGGAATTGTTGTTCGTTGCTTCCGGCCTCATTTAAACTTGCCTAGATAGGTAGTTTTGTTGTGCTTAACCTCTTGCCATGTTAATCAACATTTAATATTGTTGGGGTACATAAACGAGAGAGAACTAAATAATTGACATGGTGTCTTGTCAATATGCATCCCGATGCATATTGAGCTCCACTTAATTTGTAGGATTGCTTGTGCTCTTTGCCATGCCATGCATACTTAAACCGTACATGCATCATACTTGATTGTGCATCATGCCATGTTCATGTCGTGGTTGTTTACTATGTTGTGTGCTTCTTTTCCGGTGGTTGCTTCTTCGGGTTGGTTCCGATAACGTCGAGGTTGTGAGGATCCGTTCGTCTACGTCCGTTTGTCTTCTTCATGGACTCGTTCTTCTTCCTTGCGGGATTTCAGGCAAGATGATCATACCCTCGAAATCACTACTATCTTTGCTATGCTAGTTTGCTCGCTCTTTTGCTATGCCAATGCTACGATGCCTACCATTTGCTTGTCAGCCTCCCAATTGCCATGTCAAGCCCCTAACCCACCTCGTCCTAGCAAACCGTTGATTGGCTATGTTACCGCTTTGCTCAGCCCCTCTATAGCGTTGTTAGTTGCAGGTGAAGATTGGAGGACGTCCCTTGTGGGAATATTTATTTACTTGTTGGGATATCACAATATATCTTATTTAATTAATGCATCTATATACTTGGTAAAGGGTGGAAGGCTCGGCCTTATGCCTGGTGTTTTGTTCCACTCTTGCCGCCCTAGTTTCCGTCATATCGGTGTTATGTTCCCGGATTTTGCGTCCCTTACGTGGTTGGGCTATAATGGGAACCCCTTGACAGTTCGCCTTAAGTAAAGCTTTTCCAGCAATGCCCAACATTGGTTTTACCATTTGCCACCTAGCCTTTTCTTTTCCCTTGGGGGTCGCGCGCCCAAGGGTCATCATTATTTTACCCCCCGGGCCAGTGCTCCTCTGAGTGTTGGTCCGAACTAGAGTCCTGTGCAGCGCCCCCTCGGGGCAACTCGAGGTTTGGTTTTAGTTGTACGGAGCGCTCATCTGAGTGTGCCCTGAGAAAGAGATATGTGCAGCTCCTATCGGGATTTGTCGGCACATTCGGGCGGTGTTGCTGGTTTAGTTTTACCCTGTCGAAATGTCTTGTTGTACCGGGATACCGAGTCTGATCGGAACGTCTCGGGTGGAGGTCTATTCCTTCGTTGACCATGAGAGCTTGTGATGGGCTAAGTTGGGACACCCTGCAGGGATTTGAACTTTCGAAAGCCGTGCCCACGGTTATGGGCAGATGGGAATTTGTTAATGTCCGGTTGTAGAAAACCTGAAGTCGACCTTAATTAAAATGAATCAACTGCGTGTGTAACCGTGATGGTCTCTTTCCGGCGGAGTCCGGGAAGTGAACACGGTTGTTGGAGTTATGCTTGACGTAGGTTGCTATAGGATCACTTCTTGATCATAGTTTCTCGACCGCGCTTTGCCTTCTCTTCTCGCTCTCTTTTGCGAATATGTTAGCCACCATATATGCTAGTCGCTTGCTGCAGCTCCACCTCATACCTTTACCTTACCCATGAGCTTAAATAGTCTTGACCACGAGGGTGCGAGATTGCTGAGTCCCTGTGGCTCACAGATACTTCCAAAACCAGTTTGCAGGTGCCATTGAGACCGTGCAGATGACGCAACCAAGCTCAGGAGGAGCTCGATGAAGATTGTGTTCTTTATGTTGTTTCGTTCTAGTTGATCAGTAGTGGAGCCCAGTTGGGGTCGATCGGGGACCTTTGTCGCATTTGGGGTTCTTGTTTTATTTTGGTTCCGTAGTCGGACCATGAGTGTTTTTGATTGATGTAATATTTATTCATGTAATTGTGTGAAGTGGCGATTGTAAGCCAACTATGTATCTCTTTCCTTATTATATTACATGGGTTGTGTGAAGATTACCTCACTTGCGACATATGCCTTCAATGCGATTATGCCTCTAAGTCGTGCCTCGACACGTGGGAGATATAGTCGCATCGAGGGTGTTACAGCTCAGTAAGCCGACGTCAGCTGGTCGTGTGGCCGGCAAAGGCTTGTCGACAAAATGGTCGTCATACTATAACACTGGTGGGCGAAAGGAGAAAAAGACCATCTCGGAAAGCCAGACGCGCGAGGTTCAAGAACTCAGGGCACAGGTGGCGCGGATTCCGGAGATTGTCCAAGAGCAAGTGCAACAACAACTCGGAGCGACGATCACCGCCATTGTGCCTACCTTGATCCAGGGGATTAGTGCGTGGATTGCGGGCGGCCAACAGGGGCCGCCCCCGATTCCTAGCTTCAGGGCCAGCAACTCGCAGAACGCGATGGCGGGGCCATTGGTGTCTCCGGCGGAGGCGGCATTGGTGTCTCCGACGCCGGCACGGGAGCTTAATGCACCCGGGTGTACGCCGGCCGGCTCCTCTGCAGCAAGCGGCCCCTCCATCAACTGCACGCCCGCCGTTGGCGGTGCCTCAACATTAGCCGAGCTCGACGCCATCATCACGGTAACTAATTAAGCCTCTCTCGGCCGAGGACTTCATCTCCTTGCCTTTGACTGGGCATCCCTGACGCCCTACATGTTTTCGCAGGGCGCCGCCGACGTTCCGTATACTCTCCTGCACTTCGTGAACAACGAGTTGGTCGATGTCGCCAAGGGAAAAATCGTTCAACCGGGCAACCCCTTGTTCCATGGTACCTAGATGCCACCCAACTTGTTTAGGGTTCAACTGGTTCGGGTGCTGCCAGGCTGCGACGAGTTGTTACCTCCGATTCGACCCGTCATGGCCAACGATGATGACGTGATGACCCTCAGCGCCTGCCTGAGCTGGCCCCTGCTTTGGCCGAAGAGCCAGATTCGTTTGGGGGCGGGGGACACCACCCCAAAGACAACACCGCCAGTCGTGCCGGCGCCAAGTCGGCCCCATGGCAAGACCGCGCAACGGTGCCGGACATCCCTATGCCACTGGATCCAAACATGCATATGGCACAGGATCAGAACGACGACGACGACCATACATTTGCCAACGTCGATCAGTACTTTGCCGATCATGGGTACGGTGGCGACTTCATGGGGCCTCCTTCTCAAGAACCCAACCCAACAAAAGATGTGCGCGATCTAGCTGGTACAGCGGAGAAGCCAAGTTGCAACAGGCGTCGTCTGCCGTTCAGCTCTCAGGAGACGCCTCCAGCTACGGACTTCACCGAGCCTCAGATAGGCGAGGTGCGAAATATTATCAGCCCCAACACACTCAAGAAGGCAAGGCACGCAAAAGAAAGACTAACAAGGGTGTGGGCCAGCCGGCACCAAGTACGATCTGTGCTCAGGACAGGCCACCTTCACCTAAGGATATCTCAAGGAGGGTGCATGTGGCGGGTAGGCCGATGCTACCGAGAAATATGGTCGATGCTGCAACCGGTGCTATGCGGAGTCTGCATGACAGTGTTCTTTCTTTGGAGAAGCGGCGTCTCGCAGAGAATGATGTGGCATACCCGGTTTTCGCGGCCAAGGTGCCAGAGGGCAAGGGCTTTGTGGATAACTCCATCGGGGGTACGATCGTCCTACGGTTTGATGACATCCACGCTATGTTGAACCTTCATCCGCTGCACTACACCTTCGTTCGGCTATTTTCGCTGAGTATGGAGATGCGGATCATTCGCGACAAGACCCCAGACATCATGATAGTCGACCCCTTCTACATGCATGCCAAGATCTTGGGCAGCGCTGGGGACCGGCAAGTCACGACTTCTTACCTCAAAGGCGTCATTCTGGCAAACCAAGATAAGGATAACTTCCTCATGCCTTACTATCCCGAGTAAGTCCTCCCCTCAACCGCCCCGTAACATATGAATTCTTAGATTTCGATCGTTTTTCTTTTAACATTCCGTGTTTTCTGCAGTGACACACATTGCACACTCATCCTCCTAAGCCCCAAATATTCCATGGCCACGTATTTCAACCCGGACCGTCAGTCGAACGTAGAATACACAAATGTCAAGAAGGTTCTTGATGATGTTCTCCCCGGCTACGTCAAATCTGGAGGCACCTTCACCAGGCCTATTTGTAAGTACGACAAGCACGTGTTCTCCCACAATACGACATTCTGCTGCGTCAAGCAGCCGCCTGGCGGTCAGAAGGGTGCCTACTACGCCGTCCATCACATGCGGGCGATAGTACGGGACCATCATCAACTTCTGCTACTGAGTAAACTCAAAGATTGGGCCGCGAGCATGTCGGCAATCCAGGACACGGACATCAGACAAGAATTCTTTCGCATCCAGTCGGAGTTTGCGGAAATCATCCATCAAGATGTCCTTCGTACCTCGGGGAAGTTCTACCTCAGAAATCAACCGTCCAATAGTGACATCGACACAATGCTACAAATGCAGGCTCACAACGACCGTTATTTCATGACTCCCACGATAGACGGCGGCTTCATCCACGCTCCGGTCCCTTGAGTCGAGTCGAAAGCAGTGATGCTCTGTCTAGTTCTGAAACATCGATTTGCTCATGTTGTAATTAAACTTTAATGAACTTGTAATATGTCTCTTTGGTTTCGAGAGTCGTTCAACTTAGATGTAATCGATGCTATTAATGTCTTGCTTTTCTCTTCCGATCGTTCGGTTGCATACTTATATATTGCTTATGTATTGTCTGTGAATTGTTACTAACGTTTCGTTTGGCTACTGCAGAGCGATGCCGTCGTATGTCGTGTACAAGGGTAAGGTTCCCGGAGTCTACGACGACTGGGAGGAGTGTCGGAGATAGGTTCACCGATTTAGCGGTAACAGTTACAAAGGGTACACCACTAGGGCCGAGGCTGAATCTAGATATGCCCGCTATCTAGCGGGAGAGGGGAGGGAGCGCTGGAGGAACCGGATGAAGACGAGTTTCATCGTGATGATGCTCATCGTGATGACCGCAACTCTCTTCTATGTGATGGTAGTTTAGATGATCGATATCGACTTGTAATGTGAAGACAAACTCGCTACTCGCGGTCTCGAGACTTGTAATATAATGTTCTATCTTTGTTCGGTCTTTTCAATTCGGAGACTAATATGATGAATTGTATTCGGAGACTAATATGATGAATTGTATTCAGAGACTAATCTTCTATTGTATTCGATGAATCTGTTGTTGATGTGTGCTGTCTATATTTTGTCCAATTATACATTTTGTAACCTGTGCAAAAAACAGAAAATAAAAAAATAAAAAAAACCTAATATTCATACTAATGGCGCATCACATCAGAGTGCGCCATTAGTATGCCAAAGGATACTAATGGCGCATCAATAAACAGTGCGCCATTAGTATGCCGAAGTTACTAATGGCGCATCTTGTTGTTGTGCGCCATTAGTATGCCAAAGCACCTGGGTATACATGGCCCCCTGGGAGGCATACTAATGGCGCACTGTTGTATATACTAATGGCGCATCTGAGGTGCGCCATTAGTAAAATATACTAATGGCGTGGCACTAATGGCGCACCACTAATGCACCATTAATGGCCAAATTAGGTGCGCCATTAGTAGGCCTTTTCCTAGTAGTGCTTTCTTGTTCTTGTTACTAGACTTGACTTGAGGCATGTAAGTGGATAAGAGTAAACGCTTGGCAATGTAAGAAGAACTTTTCTTGCGGAGGTCATCATGGATTGCCTTTAAAAACTCATGCTCTTGCTCAAGATTGAGCTTTTCAAAGCGTAACTTCTCATGAGCTCTTAAAAGTTCTCGATGATCTTCGAAGATAGTTTCATGAGCTAACTTAAGAGTGTTTAGTTCTTTAGTTAGAGCCTCAGTCTTTGTGTAGCTCCTTGATGATTTTTCCTTCCTTTCTAAATCCTTGCTTCTCCGTGAGTATCTTCGTTCATAACGATCATTTCTACTCCTTCTCTCTCTTGGTGGTGATTCTTCTCTTTTTCTTCTTCTTTTTGGAGAGTCTTCTCTTCTCTTGTAGGGAGCCGTACACTCATTGGAATAGTGTTCGGGTCTTCCACAATTGTAGCAGTTTCGCTCTCGACTAGAAGATCTTTTTTCATTGTAGGACCTTGACTTGGAGCTTCTATCTTTGCTTCTACTCTTGTAGAACTTGTTGAAGTTTTTCACCATTAAGCTCAATTCTTCATTGAAGTTTTGTTTCTCACTTGATGACGTAGGGGCTTCACATGAGGCTTTGTAGGCACCACTTGATTTGTTGTGAAGTTCCTCTTTATCCTTAAGTGACATCTCATGAGCAACAATTCTTCCAATTACCTCCGTTGGCTTGAGATCTTTGTAATTGGGCATCATTTGGATCAATGTGCATACGGTATCATATTTTCCATCCAAGGCTCTTAGAATCTTCTTGATGATGAATCTATCGGTCATCTCTTCACTTCCTAAGCCGGCAATCTCATTTGTGATGAGAGCAAGCCTAGAGTACATTTCAGCGACACCTTCACCATCCTTCATTTTCAACTTGTCAAGTTGATTTTGAAGCACATCCAATTTGGATTCCTTGACGGAGTCGGTACCTTCGTGCATATCAATCAAAGTGTCCCAAATTTCCTTTGCATTCTCAAGACGGCTGATTTTGTTGAATTCTTCGGGGCACAATCCGTTGAAGAGAATATCACAAGCTTGAGCATTGTGTTGCAACATCTTCAGCTCATCCGCGGTAGCTTCACGGTTTGGTTCTCTCCCATAAAAGAAGTCACCTTGCCAACCAACACACACAATAGCCCAAACGGCGGGGTTACGTCCAAGAATATGCATTTTCATTTTATGCTTCCAACTAGCAAAATTAGTACCATCAAAGTAAGGACCTCTACGGTGATAATTTCCCTCGCTAGACGCCATACTCTCCTAGGTTGTGAAACCAAGGCTATGACCACCAAAAGCTATGGAAATCAAAGCAAATGGAGACCAAAGCTCTGATACCACTTGTAGGATCGAAAGTATGTCTAGAGGGGGGGGGGTGATTAGACTACTTGACCAAATAAAAACTTAACCTTTTCCCAATTTTAGTTCTTGGCAGATTTTAGCTATTTTAGGACAAGTCAAGCAATCATCACACAATTCAAGCAAGCATGCAAAGAGTATATTGGCAGCGGAAAGTAAAGCATGCAACTTGCAAGAATGTAAAGGGAAGGGTTTGGAGAATTCAAACGCAATTGGAGACACGGATGTTTTTCCCATGGTTCAGATAGGTGGTGCTATCCTACATCCACGTTGATGGAGACTTCAACCCATGAAGGGTAACGGTTGCGCGAGTCCACGGAGGGCTCCACCCACGAAGGGTCCACGAAGAGGCAACCTTGTCTATCCCACCATGGCCATCGCCCACGAAGAACTTGCCTCACTAGCGGTAGATCTTCACGAAGTAGCCGATCTCCTTGCCCTTACAAACTCCTTGGTTCAACTCCACAATCTTGTCGGAGGCTCCCAAGTGACACCTAGCCAATCTAGGAGACACCACTCTCCAAGAAGTAACAAATGGTGTGTTGATGATGAACTCCTTGCTCTTGTGCTTCAAATGATAGTCTCCCCAACACTCAACTCTCTCTCACAGGATTCGGATTTGGTGGAAAGAAGATTTGAGTGGAAAGCAACTTGGGGAAGGCTAGATATCAAGATTCATATGATAGGAATGGGATATCTTGGCCTCAACACATGAGTAGGTGGTTCTCTCTCAGAACATATGAGTTGGAAGTGTAGATATGTTCTGATGGCTCTCTCCATGAATGAAGAGGAGGTGGAGGGGTATATATAGCCTCCACACAAAATCCAACCGTTACACACAATTTACCAATCTCGGTGGGACCGAATCACAAACTCGGTCAGACCGAAATAGTAAACCTAGTGACCGTTAGAGATTTTCGGTGGGACTGACATGCAACTCGGTAGGAACGATTTTGTTAGGGTTAGGGCATAACGTAATCTCGGTGAGACCGATTACACAAACTCGGTGAGACCGATTTTGGTAATTAGCTAACCAGAGAGTTGGTCAGGCAAACTCGGTGGGACCGATTTGCTCTTTCGGTGAGACCGAAAAGTTACAAAAAGGAAACACTGAATTTACATTGCAATCTCGGTGGGACCGATCCGCTCTTTCGGTGAGACCGAAAAGTTACGAAAAGGAAACAGAGAGTTTGCAATCCCATCTCGGTGAGACCGAGATCCCTATAGGTAGAAACGATTTGCTAGGATTTGGCAATGGCTATGACAAGTGAAACTCGGTGGCGCCGGATTGAAAGAATCGGTAGGACCGAGTTTGGCTTTGGGTTTAGGTCAAATGTGGATATGGGAAAGTAGCTGAGGGTTTTGGAGCATATCACTAAGCACATGAAGCAAGAGGCTCATTAAGCAACACCTCATCCCTCCTTGATAGTATTGGCTTTTCCTAAAGACTCAATGTGATCTTGGATCACTAAAATATAAAATGAAGAGTCTTGAGCTTTTGAGCTTGAGCCAATCCTTTGTCCTTAGCATTTTGAGGGTTCCACTTTCACCATCCATGCCATGCCAATCATTGAGCTTTCCTGAAACACCTCATCTTGGAATAGCATTAGCTCAATGAGCTATATGTTGTTATGAATTACCAAAACCACCTAGGGATAGTTGCACTTTCATAACTTAAGAATAATCGCTTTAGAGCTCCTAGAGTGGATATCGTGCACAATTTCGTGCAAAGAAAGGATGCCATCTAAAATAAAACGACCCTTAATGAAAGCAGATTGGAAGGGGCTAATAACTCTATGTGCAACAGGGGATAGTCAGTTAGCAAAGCCCTTAGCCGGAAATTTAGCGAAGTTATTAATCAGAGCAATATGCCGAAATTGAGAAATTAACTCAGCACCCTTGACCTTGGGGATCAGAGTAATGATGGTGTAATTCAAGCGGGAGATATCGATAGTGCCAAGGCAAAAACCCTGGATAACACTGCAAACCAGCTGCTTTAACTGATGCCAGAATTTTCAAAAGAAAGGGATAGAAAAGCCGTCTGGCCCGGAGGCAGCATTCGGGTTAACCGAGTTAACTATATCCCAGATTTCCTGATCAGAGAGGGGAATCATCAACGAAGCATTTTCGTCAGCCAAGACTTTTAAACCCATGTTCCAAAGAGAAGGGGATATCGAGAGGCCCGAAGGAGGTTTAGCCCCAAGCAGAGTAGAGAAGAAGTCCCGCACGTGATTCATAATAATAGATTGGTCCGAAGACCGCACACCATTGATGATAAGGCTGTTGATACCACAGCGCCTCCTCCTACCGTTCGCGATGGCAAAGAAATAAGCAGTGGGGGAGTCGCCTTTGAGCGTCCAGTTGAGCATGCCCCGCTGGCGCCAATAAACCTCAGCCTGGTGGTGCAACTGCATAAAGGCAGCCTCGAGGTTGTACCTCACTATCTAGCCATCCTCAGTAAGCCCAGCTAAATCGGCAGTCGAATCAAGGGCCATGATCTGGGCCTCAAGGAAATCTTTGGAACGACGGTCCTCCGCCGCACGGTTGCGAGACCAACCCCTAAGAAATTTCTGCAGGTTGTAGGAACAGGAATGCCAGTCATCCAGAGGGCCGAAAGATCGCATATGAGAGGAGAGTAGGCGGGATATTTTCGCGGCCATCATATCAGTAAAACCATCAATGAGCAGCCAAGAGGCATCAAATTGAAATCTAGCCGGGGGTCTAAGGTTAACAGAGCCGTCATCAACAATAAGTGGGGTATGGTCAGACCCAACAATGCATTTGGCGCATAGGGAAGCCCTAGGGAAGATGGAATCCCACCTGGGACAGATGAACACTCTATCAAGAACAGATCTAATGGGGTTAGCCTGGTGATTGGACCAAGTAAAGCGGGCTCCAACTCGGGGAAGTTCACGAATAGCGTTGGAGCTAATAAAGTCGTTAAAGGCATCCGCCAAAGGCCAGGAGAAGATATCATTACTTTTATCAGAAGGACAGCGAAGGAGATTGAAATCACCCCCGATAACCATCGGGAGGGTGCAAGATTCGATCTTCACAGAGAGCCCATTAAGAAACAAAGGAGACAGAGAGTGATCAGCAGGCCCATATACCACGATATATTGAATTAAAGTATTCAAAGCTTTAAGACAGAGTACAGAACTGACCCAAAAGACCCCATGGTCATAAGCAACAACATCAAAAATATCTTTATTAGAGCCTATCAAGATCCCACCCGAGTGACCCGAGGAAGGTAACACATGCCAGTCAAATCTATCCATGTCCACGATAGCTGAAAGTTCGTTTGGGGAGAAGGATTCCTTAAAAGTTTCAACCAACCCCATGAAGTCAATATTGTTCAAGCGGATCAGATCTTTTATTTGGTCACGACGCCCACTAGCACCAAACACTCTAATATTCCAAAATAGAGCCTTCATTTATAAGACAAATTTTAATGCGGAGACTCGACCTGCTAGGGGCCGCGCAAGTTTTAACTCTTTTAGAAGTGCCCCTCCTGGAAGAACTGGGCTAGGGCTGGCCACTACCAGCTCCCACACCCGCCTCCGAACCCAGAGTATTACTAGAGTCAACAGCGGCGGGGGCAACGGCCTCTTTAGCTTTAGCAATGGCCGCCTGAGCCACCTTGTTAGCCCGAATAGTTGCAAGGAGAGAACTAGGGGAACCGACATTAGAATCAACCACCACACCCACACCCAACATGATATTTAAAAGATGATTGTCCAAAAGAGATGGTAAAACTAGCCAAACCGGAGAGGAGCCAACGGAACGGGTGGGATGAATACCTGGGGTAGGAAGATCCTTCGTCGCAGCCCGCTTTTCTGCCCGCTCCAAGATAGAACTGCCCGAGTTGGCCAACCGGCCTACCTTTGCGAGCCGTGGACGTAGGCGACCGGATCGCATGCGTCCGAGTCACGGGGGAAGCCAGAGATGGACCCGAGCGAGACATGGACCCGAGATCCTTGTCGAGGCGGCGGCAGACTCCAGTCATGGATTGTTTTGAGCCCAACGAGTTCCTGCTTTTAGCCGAGAATTTGCGCACCGAAGATTTCTTCTTCCTCTGAGACTGGGCACCCACCACATCACGAACAGGGGAGGCGGGCAAGTCCTCAATCCCGGAGCGAGTGGGGGAGATAGGACGGGCCGGGAGGTTGGAGCAAGCACCAGACATGGGAGAGCCGACACAGGCAGGTTCTTCAGAGAAGCAACAACTGGAGCAACACCCATGGAGTCAATAGGATGAATCGCCATTGGCTCACGAGGGGCCACACCAGAAGGAGCTTGAGATTGGAACAACTCCCGTTCAGACTCAGGCAAGCCATCCCACTCAGATTGGGTCTAATGTTTTAGAAATTGTAAGGGATGTGCCTCTGCCGTCAAAGTTTTTGCAAGGGAGACTCCGAGCTTGTTGGAATACCTGTATGAAGCCTGGGTGGTCGTAATGGACAGAAGAGAATGGATATATCCAAGGTGAATTTTGAAATAGGTTTAATAATGGTATTAGGGAAGACCATATTCCAGCTAGCCAAGGTCAAAAATAAATATATTCATATTTATCTATTCTTTGTGAGCAAAAAACATAGAACCTTCACACAGTATAAGGTAAACAGTTATAATTTTGGATTTAAATCTCATATGTAGAATTCAGTTACAAATCAAGGGTGAAAAATTATAATGAGAATATTATAAGTTCAATACTATCTCGAACTTGCACTTGTAAGATTTATTTTAATGTTTTGCATGTTTTCAATATCACATAATCAGTTTGGATGCCCGAAAATAAATTATAGAGATGCTGAAAATAATCATATATATCAAATAAGATCATTAAAATCTATTTCCTTCAGAAGACTTGCATTTTATTAGACATTGCGGCCATGCTTTTATGAAAACTAAAATCCAGCATGGTATTATTTGTTTCTTTATCTATCAAGTGGCAGCTGACTACACTCGCCTTTAATCGGTATTGGATAAAAACCTCGATGAATGTGGACCCTTCGATCATACAGTTGACGGTCCATAACTCGAGAAAATATCAACATCTAAAAAAACACTAGAAGGAGATTACATAAGTGAGTTAGAATGACAAACAAAAATATGCTGACAAAATATTTAGGCAAACTGCCTACAAGGCTAAGATTGTACAATAATTGCAACCGAGCACTAGGTATTACAACAATCCCAAATGAATAGCCATATGAAATGCAACCTATATAGGCCCGAGTTAATAAACAAAGTTTGAAGCCAAATGCCGAGGTATAGTTGGGTATCAATTACTTGAGTAGAGGGGACAACATAAGAATCACACTTGGATCTTATTGAGTAGTAGCCACAAAAATAGCAAATGCAATGTTGCAGCCAGTAAAAGTAAACAGAAAATATCAATTAAGCAAAAGAAAGGGAAATATTCCATTCTGCTACTACTAAAAAGATAAGCTTACTCCCTCATTTAATACATCACAATAGCATATCCATTTGACCAATCATCTTATGTATTGTACAAAAGTTTAGCTCCATCATGTCCACCACCAATGCTCATTCCTACAAGGGGAAATTCCAACCATTATGTATCTCATCTTGAGAAACATCTGCACTGCAGTTATGCACTAATACTACTAGTTGTATCAGATTATTGGGCATTGATGAGATATTTGGATAAACTCACGTATGTAATTTGAGGAAAATAACTCAGGTTTGATACATCATGACAAGTAAATAAACAAAACCCCTACTCTCTAAGAAAGAGAATATTCTTGAAACAATAAATACTCACTATTGCCATAAAAAATGAAGAATATGCACACTCAGACAATTAGCTAACCTGAAGGGAGAAGTATGCTTAAGCACGCTCCACAATAAGAGTATGAGAATAGCAAAAAACAACATTGCTAAATTTTATTTTATTTTTGACAAATGAGATGCACAACTGGTTTCAACTAAGGGAACTCAAATCACGGTAGAGTAGAATCACCTCTCCAGAGAGCAGAACTGGTTAGCTACAGTAAAATATATTCTTTCCAAATCATAACCATCACATAGAACACCACCACACAAACATACAAAAAGAAGACTCCGTCGCTATATGTTGAGGAGATCATCCATCAGCAAAAGAACCGATTTATATGGAACTAGTTACACTTGTTATCTTAACATGAAAGGATGTGAACAGCATTTAATCAACCAATTATAGATATTATCTTGATTTTGCTATACCTACTACAATGTAAAGGCATATGCTATTACCTGTAGCATAAACACTTTCAAACGGATGATAACAAACCCACTTCTTGGTCTTGGAAACTTTCTTGAACTGCAGTGGCTCAAGCTGGATCATGAAGAGGTCGGTAGGTGTCCGCAGCAGCAGCACATTATTGTACTCAGCAAACCCCTCTATACTTTGGTTCCATTTCCTCTTCTTCCTTGAATTAATGGAAAGTAGCTTATCCAGTTCAACGGTTCTTCCTAGCACCCATGAAGCAGCACCATCACAATCGGTCTCCACCTTCCATAATTGGGCGCTGAAATTTGACAGAAATAGAATGCCAAGGCCACCACCCTCTGCCTGCATAACCTGGAATCGGCACATGTTTTCCTTGGGAATACCCACTGGTACTGGTTTCACAGCTACGATCTGCTTCTCCAAATCAAACTCAAGTATGCCATCCAACAGTAGAGTTTTTGCCGATCTGTCATTGAACAACCAGTAAAGGGAATGCCCAACTAGCACACCCATGGTAAAGTACATGTGACTGTTGGTGGGAAGTTTGGATGGAAGTGGTGTTGATATGCGATCACCCCATTTGGCAGTCTCCGACGAGTAAATGCGGGCGAAGGCCCGTGTCTGTTGCTGCTCGTCTGTCTCTGTGCTTACCAAGACCACCCGGAAGTGTTGAATGTCTCCGGCGGCGCGAGAAACCGCCCCTTTAAATGGGGCCTCGAGCCGATCGAACTCTGGGGGAACGGCTACGCGGTGTAGGTCGATGTTGAAGGGATCCCACACCAAGAGTTGGTACCGCGCTAATTGGTAGATGAGTAGGAGGCCATGGCGGTATCCCAAGGGCATGAAGATGCCATCGCCATTCTTGCCGTGGAGGCACAAGGAGAAGCGGCAATCCGGGACACGATTGGGGGGATCCATTGCAGGTTTGAAATTGAAAGGGTCGAAGAAACCGAGGAGAGGAGGGTCGCGGCGGTGGTGGAGAAGGAAGCGGCGGGACAAGCCGGGGTCAGAGATGAGGCCGAGCCAGCGCTTGGAGACGAGGGAGGCGCGAGGGAGGGAGGACGGATCCGGCGAGAGGCGGAGGAGGATCTCAGAGAGGAGGTTGTCATCCTCCAGCGGCCGCGCCGCCGACGAGCGGGAGCAACGGCGGCGGCGGCGGCTACTCCTCTCGCCCGCATCACAATTTCAGGAGAAATGCGGGTGATATGATGATACCATGCCAAGTTTCAACATTTTCAGGATTCATTTTGTAGTGATTTTCAATTTGACGGTCATTTAGCTCTCTAAACAATTAGGTAAATGACCGAAAACAACAAATGATGTCAGAACATGTTCGAAATTGATGACGTCGCTTTGAATGCTGCATACTGAACACAAAAGAAGTCCAGAGTTCAAATAAGTTATTAAAAATAAAAAAGAGGTGCAATGCTGGTTATTTTGCTTCAAGCCATTCAGAATAGTGTAGTTAGTACATGTGTTAAATGACCGAAAAACAACAAATGATGTCAGAACATGTTGGAAATTGATGACGTCGCTTTGAATGCTTCATACTGAACACAAAAGAAGTCCAGAGTTCAAATAAGTTATTAAAAATAAAAAAGAGGTGCAATGCTGGTTAATTTGCTTCAAGCCATTCGGAATAGTGTAGACTGCACTGCACATAGCTCAGTGCAATCTATGCTATTCCGCAAGGCTTGAAGCTAATCAACATGTAGGTGAGCATTGCAACTCTTCGTCATTGTCTGTGCACTCATGGCTTATAAACTGCTCATACTGCCTCTCTCTTGGCGAGGTGGGACTAAAAATAAGCTTACAAAGAAACTCTAGTACCGGTTCATGGCATGAACTGGTACTAAAGGTCTTCGTGGGGGCCCCAGACCAACCATAGCCTGACACAGCCTCATTAGTACCGGTTCGTGGCATGAACCGGTACTAAAGGTTACCCACGAACCGGTACTAATGATGCCCGCTCGCCTAGCCGTTGGAACCAGCACTAATGATCACATTAGTGCCGGCTCAAATTCAAACCGGCACTAATGTGCTTCACATTTGACCCTTTTTCTACTAGTGGCTTGTTGTCAAATTTCAGTTCATGCTGTGGCAGGAACAGAATCGTCCGGTACCATGAGACTCCGAGCATTGGTTGGCAATAAGGTCATGTTATTGTTGGTGGATTCAAGCAGTACGCACACGTTTGTCAACTCGTAATTCGCAGAGCATGCATGTTGTATCATCCAGGAAGTAATGCAATCCAACCAACATGTATCTCAACTGACATGGTGGTGCCAGGGCAACATATTTAGCACGGACATGCGCCTCCTTGAGTTGGGTGCATATGATGCAGTCTTGGGTGTCGATTGGCTCATGCAATTTAGTCCAATGAACTGTCGGTGGGACTCAAGACGATGGAATTCAGACACGGAAATTCTTAACATCAAACTGCAAGGCGTGCGCACTCCAACATAGCCAACATTGACAGAAATGCGAGCAGATCAGCTGTTGAAGTGGATTCAGGGGAACGATGTGTGGGCACTGGCAGTAATTCAACCTGACGATCACACTCGGTCATCTGAAGAACACATACCTCCACAACTGCAAGCTCTCCTGGACGAGTATACTGATGTCTTTCAAGATCCCAAAACCCTGCCACCACACCGTGAGTTTGATCATGCCATCCATCTCGAGCCCGGCTCCTCTCCACCAAATGTCAGGCCCTACCGGTACTCTCCATTACAGAAGGATGAGATCGAACGCCAAGTCGCTGAGATGCTCCAAGCAGGTCTGATCACAACAAGCATTAGCCCCTTTGCTGCACCTGTTCTGCTCGTAAATAAAAAGGACGGTACGTGGCGCTTCTGTATTGATTACCGTCGACTGAATGACATCACCATTAAGAACAAGTTTCCGTTGCCTGTCATTGATGAATTACTCGACGAGCTGGCTGGCGCCCGTTTCTTCTCCAAAATTGACCTACGAGCAGGCTATCACCAGATTCGCATGCGCCCAGAAGATGAAGCCAAAACAGTTTTCAAGAGCCATCATGGCCACTTTCAATTCCGTGTGATGCCTTTAGGTGTGACAAATGGCCCACCCACTTTTCAGTGCTTGATGAACTATGTGTTTGCCCCAGCCACCCGCAAGTATGTCATCGCCTTCCTGGATGACATTCTGACCTACAGTCCATCATTTGATGAACATTTGCAACACATCTGACAAGTGTTTGCCACTTTTCGTCAGCATCAGCTGTATGCCAAGTTTTCCAAATGCTCGTTCGCTAGACCATCCACCAACTATTTGGGGCATGTGATCTCAGCGGAGGGCGTGGCAACTGAAACTGATAAAACTGATGCAATTCAGCACTGGCCCCAACCATCGTCGCCAACCGAACTACGAGCATTTCTAGGTCTCACTGGATATTACCGTAAGTTTGTACGAAATTACAGCATTATCACAAAACCATTGACATCTCTCTTGAGCAAGAAAGGTTTTGTCTGGACAGATGCCGCGACAACAGCGTTCCAGAAACTGAAACAGGCCATGATCACCACGCCAGTACTCGCCTTACCAGATTTCTCTCTGCCATTACAATGGAGACTGATGTGTGTGACACTGGTATAGGCGTAGTCTTGTCCCAGCAAGGCCATCTGATCGCTTTTCTCAGTCGTGCACTCGGTGTTACAAATCTGAAACCTTCTGTTTATGAGAAGGAATTCCTTGTTGTCATGATGGCCATTGATCGTTGGCGCCCCTACCTATAGCGAGGGCCGTTCACCATTCTGACAGACCACAAGAGTCTGTGTACCTTAGGAGAACAACAGCTTGGCTCGGAAGTTCAGTGCAAGGCAATGGCCAAGTTGGGTGGTCTTCAGTTTCAATTCAAATGCAGACACGGCATCGACAATAATGTCGCTGATTCCTTGTCGCGTGTTGGTCATCTGTTCACTGTAAAAGCTACTTCCACCTGTCAGCCCTCCTGGATACAAGAGGTACATAATACTTACCAGACTGACGGCAAGGCAAAAGAGTTACTGCAAGCATTGGTGATTCGCAGCCCGGACGACCAAGGCAGTGAACTAGACAGGGGCTTGATCAAGTACAAAGGCCGTTTATGGATTGGCGACAATGCTGCAGTCCAAACCAAATTAATTAATGAACTCCATGCTGCAGCCATGGGTGGTCATTCAGGTATTCATCAGACCTATCTCAGACTGAAGAATTTGTTTTATTGGCCAGGGATGAAACTCCAGGTGGAAGAATTTGTCAAGCAATGCGCAATCTGTCAACACACGGAGCATGAACACACGCATCCACCGGGCACTCTGCAACCTCTGCCCCATACCTGCTCGTGCATGGGGCGATGTCACAATGGATTTTGTCGAGGGATTGCCGCTATCCGACGGAGCAGACGTAATCCTTGTGGAGGTGGATCGCCTGACCAAGTACGCCCATTTCATGGCACTGCACCATCCTTTCACTGCTCCACAGGTGGCTTGCATCTTCCTCGACAACGTTGTCAAGCTGCACGGTGTGCCTGACTCAATCGTCTCCGACCGTAACAAGATCTTCACGAGCGCATTTTGGCATGAATAGTTCGCGCTCGTCGGCACAAAGTTGCTCTACACCACGGTGTACCATCCACAGACGGATGGACAGAGCGAGCGTGTCAACCAGTGCTTGGAGCATTGCTTACGTTGTGCTGTTCATGACACACCACATCGCTGGAAGCGCTGGCAGCCTATGGCTGAATTTTGGTACAATTCCAGTCATCACAGTGCCATCGGGTGCACGCCATTCAAGGCTCTCTATGGCGTGGAACCAAACTTCGGCTCCTTACCCAATCTTTCACAATCAAGACATCGGAGTCCATTCAGGAGCTGGCCGCCGAGCACCAACAATTTACTGACATGCTTAAAGCACATCTCTTGCGAGCTCAACAAAGGATGAAGCATCATGCTGACCGCAAGCGCACTGAGCGGGAATTCAGCATCGGTGAGCAGGTGCTCCTAAAATTGCAGCCCTACGTGCAGTCCTCTATTGTCAGCCGGCCATGCCCCAAGCTTTCTTACAAATTCTTTGGCCCCTATAGAATCATCAGCCGGGTGGGATCGAGGGCATACAAGCTCGAATTATCGCCAGAGAGCAAAATTCACCCTATTTTTCATGTTTCGCAGCTGAAGCCGTTCATGGCGGACTACTCTCCAGTCTTCCATCAACTGCCTACGCCACCAGATCTCACAATTGGTGACTTGGTGCCTCAAGCCATCTTGGAGCGTCGTCTGGTCGAGAAGGGAAACGCGGCGATTCCACAGGTGCTGGTGCAGTAGCGCACTCTATCGCCGGCCAGCGCGATGTGGGAGAACTACAACGTCCTCCGGCAGCGCTTCCCCGACTTCAAGCTCGACGAGGGGGCTCTGTCCCAAGGAGGGGCAAATGTCACGCCCTCCTCTCCTCCTGTCACCAGAGAAGAGAAGGCGGACAGCGAGGCACTACCAGTGGTACCAGGTGACGAGAACGACCAGGGCTCACGAGCAGGGAGTGTAGAATAGTCTTCGTTAGGAACTAGACTATGACAGGTGGGGCAAGTGTTGCCCAGGTTATATGTATGTGAGAACGACCAGAGAAGGGGAGCTTGGTAATTGGGAATTATCCAAAACTCTGTATTCGCTCTCTTGCTGAACAAGTTCCTCCTTCCTCCTTCATCTACCTCGATCCCCTTATCCTTCCAAATCTCCCTCTACCTCCCCTGGTCTGATCCGGCGTGGGTCGTGACAAGCAACTTGCAACACAGAGCAGATCATCTTATTTCTTTAGATTAGAGGCCCAAATTTTTTCACCTAAGTGATGAGAAGCTAACTCGTGAAATACTTCAGACAAAAGCCAACTCAAACTAGTCCGTCAGACAAAAGCCAACTCAAACTAGTCCTTCAGACAACAGCCAACTCAAACGAGTCCCCTTCAGTCATTGCATCTCAAAACAAAAAGAGAAGGAAAACAGCACCAGGCAGGCAGTTGCAGGTCGACATTCGACATTCAACATTCATCAGCTAGGACTAGATAAAAGTTCAACATAGTAGGCACTAATCAGCAAACTATGCTGTTAAATTCCTACGAGTCCACCGCATGGTTCACCGGTGCGTGCCATGTAGTACAAAGAGGGAGCATGCCAAATGGGCACTCCAACAAGCCATTCCTGCATCTCAGCCACACCGAACAGAAGAACCTATGCCTCGATCACAAGCCATTCCCGCATGTCCAGATACCTGCGGAGCAACCAACATCGTCATCAGACAAACAACTTTGTACTATTCCTTGTATCTGGCAATTTTCGTATGATTCAAACACTACAGATTCGCTTCGCCATCGTGAAAACTGGACCAAAAGCTCCAAAGTTGAATCATCTCAACTACCGGACAAAACCCAATGGAACAGTTAATTTCAAGTGGCATGCCTTTTACTTATATTTTTTACCTAAAGCCTTTAGCGTCTGCTGTTCACACATTCTAAGCCTTTGGCTATATCGGAAGCTAAAAGATCAGTTGTTCAAATACCTCCATTTTCAGGACATGCATTAAATAGATGCATTTAGTTGGAACCTAATAGGTATACTTTTCAGAAATAGACAAGCTAGATTGTCAGTAACAAATCGAAAGTAATAAAATTCATGCAGAAAAACCACAAGCAAGATAGTAGCAAATCGAATATACAAGCTAGATGGTCAAGGGATTCTTCCAGTCAGGTGCCTTAGCATGCTGGAGTTTCAGCTTTTTTAGGTCATATTTGTTTATAGAGGGAGTACTTCCTTAAGTCCCCGATTGATCAAGGCTAAAATTGACTATGTAAGTGTTCCACTTATATGTTTAACTAAAGAGTCAAGAGTAGCGTATTCCATATCCATTTGGAGGTGATAGGGCTTGGTATGAAGGATTGCACATTCATAACAATCATCACAAAGATTTTAAAGTTCTTTGATGATCAAACAACATCTCTTGGTGAACAACCCGTTAAAGCTATCAGGGCCAGGGGAATTTGCTTGATGACACTATCAACCTCCTATCTAGAGAAGGGGGTCGAGAGATAGCCACTCTGTTACCGAAGGTTCTCGAGATAATAGCAGCTTTGACTTCATCATCGTTGGTTGAAGAGCCCTGACGGTCTGAAAGAGGTTGAACGAGATTTCTTCCATAGGCTTTATTGCCCACCGCATGAAAGGATTTCGAGTTTTCATCTATGAAGCAGACTCATCTGATAGTGGAGCTATTTTTCCAGTGGAGCTTAATATGATTTTTTTAATGATTACTCTAATGTTGCTTTTTACAGCAGACATAGGCCTTTGTTCTTCAAGTCCAATGATAAGGTTGACGCAAAGTTCCAATTTGCAATCAACAATGAGAGGTGGGAAAGGTTTCTGCTCCAGATTTGTAAGGCTCTTCTAATGTTTTCGAAATTAGAAGAGATGTGCCTCTGTCATCTCAGTTTTTGAAAGAGACTCCAAGCTTGTTGGAATACCTCTACAAAGCCTATGTGGTCCGGGCACCCCAAAATTTCTCAAGGTGGAAGATCTTTGCTTTACGGGCTTTGGTTTGATTGTACAGAACACAAGGGATGTATTCTGAGGTGAAATTCTTGAAACAAGTTTAACAATGGTATTAGGGAAGACCATAGTCAAGGCAGCCAAGGTTAAAAAAACCATATATTCATACTTATTGTTTTGCGAAAAAGTGAAAACATAAAACCTCCCCATAGTATAAGGTAAGCAATTCTCACTTTGTATTTAAATCGAATATGTAAAATTCCGTTACAAATTGAGGACGAACAACTATAATCAGAATATTAAAAGTTTGATACTATCTCGAAATTCACTTGTAAGACTTAATCTTAATGTTTTGCATGTTTTCAATTTTAATCTCAAATAATTAGTGAGGACGCCCAAAAATAAATTATAGAGATGTGAAAGATAATCTAATATATGAAGTAAGATTATTAAAATATATTTCCTTGAGAACATTATTGTGATATTACGGTTACACTTCTATTAAAATTAAAATCTACCATGGTATTATTTGTTTCCTTATCTATCATGTGGCAGCTGACTACAGTAGCCCTTTATGATACTCTTCGATCATACAATTGACAGTCCATAACTGCAGCAAATATCAACATCTAAAAAACTAGAGGGAGATTAAATATGTGAGTTAGAGTGATAAACAAAGATATGTTGATGAAATGTTTAAGCAAACCACCTACAAGGCTGAGATTGTACAATAATTCAAAGCGAGCACTAGGTATTACAACAATCCCAAATGAACAGCAACGCGAAATGGCAATTTATATAGGCCCGAGTTAATAAATGAAGTTCAAATCCAAATGCTCAGGAATTGTTGGCTATCAATTACTTGTGTAGAAACGACAACATACAAATCACACTTGGATCTTATCGATTTGTAGCCACGAAAATAGCAGGTGCGATGTTGCAACCAGTAAAAGTAAACAGAAAATATCAATGAAGCAAAAGAAGGGATATATTTCATTCTGCTGCTACTTAAAGAAAAGCTTACTTACTCAATTAATACATCATAATAGCATATCCATCTGACTAATCATCTTACGTATTGTGCAAAACTTCAGCTCCATCATGTCCACCACCAATGGCCATGCGTACAAGGGGGCATTGCAACCATTATTTATCTCATCTTGAGAAACATCTGCACTGCATCAATGCACTAATACTTCCATTTGGATAAACTCACATATGTAATTTGAGGAAAAAAAACTCCCATTTGATACATCATGACGAGTAGACAAATAAAACCCCATCTACTATCAAATAAAGAGAATATTCTCGAAACAATTCATACCCACTAGTGCCACAAAACTGAAGAACGTGCACTCTTAGACTATTAGCTGACCTGAAGGTAGAAGTTACCTAAAATTATGCTTAGGCTCGCTCCATGCCAAAGTGGATAAAATAAAATATACCCACACTAATAAACTCTAGCAATAAAAAGGATCATGATTATTCATTTTTAAAATATATTCAACTTGTAAAGATAATAAACTCAATTTGTTGATTGTCTACCTTGCCACTGTCAGAACAACTGTTTTTAAAATATCAAGCCAAATCGCTATAGTGGAATTTAAAATTAGCAAGACCAATGATAACAAATATTGATTGAATGGAAGCTTCCGAATATGCCTACTGATCTACCTATTTGACATTTCATTGGTTCAAGCTAGTTGTTATTCATGTAGTTGTCTTCAGTTGCCAGCCGTTATGTATGTCATATTCTCATCTTCAGAAGTATCTGCAACGGAGCTATGCACTAATACTAACATTGTACAATTCTGAATATGCCAGTAGGCAGGCAACAATAAAATGTAATTCGATTATTATACAAAGAACTGCTGATCATTGTGTCATTGTTTTATTCTAGGATGACAACAGAGCAAACAGATAATGAATTTCACACCTCTGACTCAAACCATATAATTCCATAATAAGAGTATGAGAATAGGGGGGGAAAGCATTGCTACATTTTGTTTTGCTTTTTGACAAAGGAGACACACAACCGGTTTCAACTAAGGGAACTCAAAATCATGATAGAGTTGAATCGCCTCTCCAGAAAAGCAGAACTGGCTAGCTACCAGTAAAAGATGTTTTTCCAAAATCATAACCATCACATAGAACGCCACCTCACAAACATCCAAAAAGAAAATGCTAGAACAGCATAGCTATATGTTAAGTAGATCATCGAGCAATAAAAGAAACGATTTATATGAAACTTGTTAGCTTAACACGAAAGGATGTGAACAGCATTCAATCAACCAATTATAAACAATATCTTGGTTTTGTTATACCTACAATGTAAAGGCATATGCTATTACCTGCAACATAGACATTTTCGAACGGATGATAGCGAGCCACGAAGTTGGTTCTGGAAACTTTCTTGAACTGTAGCGATTCAAGCTGGATCGTGAAGAGGTCGGTAGGTGTCCGTAGGAACACCACACTATTGTACTCAGCAAACCCCTTTATGCATAGGGGCTCTCTCTTGTTCTTCCTTGAACTCATGAGAAGTAGCTTATCCAGTTCAACAGTTCTTGCCAGAACCCATGAAGCAACATTATCAGAATCGGTCTCCATCTTCCATAATTGGGCGCTGAACTTTGACAGAAAGAAAATACCAAGGCCACCACCGTCTGCCCACATAAGCTGGAGTTTGCTAGGAATGGCATCCACCAGCACTGGTAACAGAGATAGGACCTGCCTCTCCAAATCAAACTCAAGGATGCCATTCGATCTTTCCTTAATTTTCATGTCAGAGAGCAACCAGTACACGTAATGCCCAACTAGGATACTGGGAAATCCCGTACAAATCACGGAAGTACTAGGATCCTTGGGTGGAAGCAGTAATGAGATGAGAGCACCCCATCCGCCAATCTTGGACGAGTAAACACGGGCGATCGCTGTATCTCCTTGCTCACTCCTGACACCACATACCAAAGAAAAAGAAAAAGGAAGCAGTACCAGAAACCAGTCATCTTTCAGTCACCGCATCCCAAGGTAAAAGAAAAAGAAAAGTGGTACCAGGCAGGCAAGCAGTTGCAGTTGCAGTTCAACATTCAACATTCATTAGCAAGGGCCAGATAAAAGTTCAACATGACATAATAGATCCGGATTAGGGAATTACGCGGTTAAATTCCTACAAGTCCACGCACAGTTAACCAGTGTGTGCTACGTAGTCCGAAGAGGGAGCAAACCACAGAAACACCCAACAAGCCATTTCTGCATCTCATTCTCAGCAACACGGAATGGAAGAACCTACCTCCCCCACAAGCCACCTGCACACTTGATAATACCTGTGGAGTAATAATCAATGTCTACGATGGTCAACAACTTTGTACTGTTAGTATTCAGGGTGGACACGGTCCAGGCCGGTCCGGTCCCGGTCCGAGCCGCCGTTTGGACCGGCCGCCAGCGATCCGGGCCGGACCAGACCAAGCAGCATGACGGTCCTGATTTTAAGGACCGGACCGGCGACGTTGAAGCCCGGGCCAGACCGGCCAATGACCACCGGCGGCGACTTGCACGGGGTGTAGCGGCGAGGTGTGCGACATGCGCGGTTGCTGTGGCGACATGGGTGGCATGCGCAACCGCTGGCGACAAGGTGGGCACTATGTGCACTCGGCGGCGCCGCTGTTATTCCTGAACCACGACCGCCATTGTCGTTCCCAACCTTGAACCTGCAACACTAACGCCATACATGCACGGGACGTGCCCCATCTAAACGGGAAAAGAATTCTATGCGACCAGGTCTCACGCAAGACTCATCCTGATGGATGACACGTGGCATTCACAAATCACAAAGCATCTACCCCATCCCCACTTGAAATCAGGGGGGGATATTAGATGCTTTGGGAGTTGTAAATGCCACGTGTCATTCATCAGGGCGGGTCTCACCTGCTAACCATGAGACCTGGTCTCATATAATTTTTTTTCATCTAAACGGCATGCACGCATGGAAGGTGCCCGATCTAAACGGCATGCCCGCACAGGATCCGGCTTGCCTGCTCCCTCTCTGTACTCCCATCCGTGCTCCCACTTCATCCTACGGCTGTTTTTTTTCTTTTTTCTTTCTAATCTAATCATCTCCCCCCTGATTTTAAGAGGGTGGGGCCGGGCCTTATTTTGTTCCAATCAAATCAAGCCACGTAGACGGGAGCACGCATGGGCACACGACGGGGGAGCAGACAAGTCTTGTCCGCCCGCACAGAACTTGTGGCTTTTCAGTTTTCTCTCTCTCTTTATTCCTTTGCATAACAGCCGTGCCTGATGACCTGATCTAAACACCATCCTCGCAGAGGACGTCGCCGATGATGCCCCGATCTAAATGGCCTGCGCATGTTAGTTCCTTATAGCAGTTTATCTAGTACACATGGAAGTAGTATAGCGCGTGCACGAGCCCGCGATTTTGTCTCAATTTTGACGTGGATCTAGTCATGGGATAATGCCATGATTATCGGATCGCACCCCACCTCTTTTGTTCTTTCTTGTTTTATGTTCGACAGAATAAAAGGAAAGGAAACTGGATTGAGGAGGGGCGCGGCAGTGACACACGGAGGGGGCGTGGCGTCGCGGATCTCGCTGGCGCCATAGCAGGGCGTCGCCGGCGCGGTGGCTGGGCGGAAGAAGCACGTCGCCTTCGGCCCGACCGAGCTAGACCGGGCCAAGGCAGGACCGGACCGATCAATTTCCGGTCCACTTCGGTCCACGAGCGGGCCCAACAGACCGCTCGTCCCGTCCAGCCTGAGTTAGTATCTCACAGTTTTCGTATGATTTAAACACCTAACATTAGCTTTTGCTACTAAAGAAAGGAAGAGAAAGACCAAGTCCTTGCACAGTAGGCCTAGTTTCACCTTCAAGAGAGTAATTAGCAAGATCCACCAAAAAGACGGAACTACAGGCTTTACTGGCCGCCGCATGAAAGGATTTCAAGTTTACATCTCCGAAGCGGACTCATCTGATAGTGCAACTATATTCCCAGTAGAGCTTAATGTGATTTTTTTAATGACTCCTCTAAAGTTGCTTTTACGACTATGTTCCAATTTGTAATAAGCAACGAGAGGCGGGAAAGATTTCTTCTCCAGATTTGAAAGGCTCTTCTTTTTTTTAAGAGAAAAGGCCTAAGCCTGACTTTATAAATAAAGCCACACGGCAGCGTCACAGACCCGAACAAACCCAAACATTTAGCGGAACACCGCAAATCCAGCGAACAAAGAGCCTGGACAGGGGAACAAAGGTTCAAAGAGATACATGGCCACCTGTCGTACACGGCGCACAGGACGGAGGGAGAAAGAAGACTACCACCAGACGGACATAACCGCAGAGAAAGAGATCAGTAGTTTGAGACCAGCCCTGAGATGTGGGATGCCGAAGCCCGAATTTTGGCGATGAGCACGTCCAGGGCATCCCGACCGTCGTCTTTAGTCAATAATCTCCACTGCTGCAATAGGATACAAGATTTGAAAAGAACGTCAGCAGGTTTAGATGGAAAGGTATGCTCAATAGTAAACTTGTTCCTAATAGTCCAAAGAGCCCAGCATAAGGCACCCAAGCCAATCCAGAACACCCTCTTAGTGACCCCAACCAAAACCTTGGCTAGGATTCTAAGCTCAGAGAAGGACGAGGGATTCCAAGACACCTGGAGCCAAGACCTGACACAACTCCACACCAACTTAGCCAACACACAATGGAAAAAATGTGTTCCGTGTTTTCCAGAGCACCACAAAGGTGACAGAATTCCGAGCCCGGACCATTGCGCTTGCGAATCTGGTCGGCCGCAGGAAGGCGGCCTCTAAAGGCTTGCCAAAGGAAGATCTTAATCTTAGGCGGCACTTTGGACTTCCAGACATTAGAAAACCTATTCGAGGGGGTGCCACCGATAAGCCTAGAGTAAAGCGACTTGACCGAAAACCTACCAGAGGACGAATGGGGCCAAACAACAGTATCCGGCGACTCTGAGAGCACAGGGAAGATGACAGAGAGGCTTTGCCAGTCTTCCAACTCTTCAGGAGACAGGGAACGGTGAAAAGCCAGATCCCAATTATTATCCGCCACCTCCGCGATGGAAATGTCCGGCTTAGGACAGTACGAAAACAAAATCGGGAACCTAACCGCCAGAGGGGTATCACCACACCACAAATCCCGCCAGAAACGAACCGAAGTACCATTACCCACGATAAATTTAACATGATCCATAAAAATAGGCCTGACTATGACAAGGTTCTTCCAGAATTGAGAACCGCGTCTAGCAGAGGCAAACATGGGGTTAGAGTGAGGGAAATACTTGGCCTTGAGAATAGAGTACCAAAGAGACTCGGCCCCAGTAGTCATAATTTTCCACCACCATTTAATTAACAAGCATTTGTTCATCACCAACATATTAATAATGCCTAACCCCCAAGGTTTTTAGGCCTACACTTAAGCTGCCACTTGACCAATCTATATTTCCGCTTGTTATCCGCAGCATTCCAATAAAAAGCACCCCTGTGTTTGTCAAAGCCTGCATGAATGCCGGCCGATAGGAGATAAAAGCCCATAAGGAACATAGGAAGGGACGAAAGACAGGAGTTAATTAAAGCAACCTTGCCAGCGTTAGTATTGTATCTCCCGCGCCATGGAAGAACCCTGTTTCCCACCTTAGCGATAGTCGGAGCAAAGTCCTTAGCATGAAGCATGATAGGAGAAATTGGAAGGCCCAAATATTTGAAGGGAAAGGAACCTAAAGAATAGTTAAGAAGCCTAGCCACACGTAAGGCTTCCGCGTCATCAACACCAGTAACTAGGACCTCACTCTTGGAGAAGTTAATCTTCAGGCCAGAGACCGCTTCAAAGCAAAGCAGGATGAATTTCAAGTTGACAATACAAGCATCATCCAACTCCACCATAATGATCGTATCGTCGGCATACTGCAGGTGAGAGACCCCATCCGGAAGTAAATAGGAGACCACCGGACTAATATGACCGCACTGGGTCGCCCTAGCGAGGATGCAAGAGAAGGCATCGGCCACAAAGTTAAAAAGAGCAGGGGACGCAGGGTCCCCTTGACGGAGGCCTCTGCAATTGGCAAAAAAAATTACTAATATGCCCATTCATCGAAACGGCAGTATGGCCACCCGAGACCAACTGCATGATACGATGCACGTAAGCGCCGTCAAAACCTTTCGCGAGCAGGACCTACTTAAGAAATGACCAACTAACTGAGTCGTAGGCTTTCTCAAAATCTAACTTGTAGGATCGAAAGTATGTCTAGAGGGGGGGGGGGTGATTAGACTACTTGACCAAATAAAAACTTAACCTTTTCCCAATTTTAGTTCTTGGCAGATTTTAGCTATTTTAGGACAAGTCAAGCAATCATCACACAATTCAAGCAAGCATGCAAAGAGTATATTGGCAGCGGAAAGTAAAGCATGCAACTTGCAAAAATGTAAAGGGAAGGGTTTGGAGAATTCAAACGCAATTGGAGACACGGATGTTTTTCCCGTGGTTCAGATAGGTGGTGCTATGCTACATCCACGTTGATGGAGACTTCAACCCATGAAGGGTAACGGTTGCGCGAGTCCACAGAGGGCTCCACCCACGAAGGGTCCACGAAGAAGCAACCTTGTCTATCCCACCATGGCCATCGCCCACGAAGGACTTGCCTCACTAGCGGTAGATCTTCACGAAGTAGGCGATCTCCTTGCCCTTACAAACTCCTTGGTTCAACTCCACAATCTTGTCGGAGGCTCCCAAGTGACACCTAGCCAATCTAGGAGACACCACTCTCTAAGAAGTAACAAATGGTGTGTTGATGATGAACTCCTTGCTCTTGTGCTTCAAATTATAGTCTCCCCAACACTCAACTCTCTCTCACAGGATTTGGATTTGGTGGAAAGAAGATTTGAGTGGAAAGCAACTTGGGGAAGGCTAGAGATCAAGATTCATATGGTAGGAATGGGATATCTTGGCCTCAACACATGAGTAGGTGGTTCTCTCTCAGAACATATGAGTTGGAAGTGTAGATGTGTTCTGATGGCTCTCTCCATGAATGAAGAGGAGGTGGAGGGGTATATATAGCCTCCACACAAAATCCAACCGTTACACACAATTTACCAATCTCGGTGGGACCGAATCACAAACTCAGTCAGACCAAAATAGTAAACCTAGTGACCGTTAGAGATTTTCGGTGGGACTAACATGCAACTCGGTAGGACCGATTTTGTTAGGGTTAGGGCATAGCGTAATCTCGGTGAGACCGATTACACAAACTCGGTGAGACCGATTTTGGTAATTAGCTAACCAGAGAGTTGGTCAGGCAAACTCGATGGGACCGATTTGCTCTTTCGGTCAGACAGAAAAGTTACAAAAAGGAAACACTGAATTTACATTGCAATCTCGGTGGGACCGATCCGCTCTTTTGGTGAGACCGAAAAGTTACGAAAAGGAAACGGAGAGTTTGCAATCCCATCTCGGTGAGACCGAGATCCCTATCGGTAGAACCGATTTGCTAGGGTTTGGCAATGGCTATGACAAGTGAAACTCGGTGGCGCCGGATTGAAAGAATCGGTAGGACCGAGTTTGGCTTTGGGTTTAGGTCAAATGTGGATATGGGAAAGTAGCTGAGGGTTTTGGAGCATATCACTAAGCACATGAAGCAAGAGGCTCATTAAGCAACACCTCATCCCTCCTTGATAGTATTGGCTTTTCCTAAAGACTCAATGTGATCTTGGATCACTAAAATATAAAATGAAGAGTCTTGAGCTTTTGAGCTTGAGCCAATCCTTTGTCCTTAGCATTTTGAGGGTTCCACTTTCACCATCCATGCCATGCCAATCATTGAGCTTTCCTGAAATAATCTTCTTGGAATAGCATTAGCTCAATGAGCTATATGTTGTTATGAATTACCAAAACCACCTAGGGATAGTTGCACTTTCAATCTTCCCCTTTTTGGTAATTGATGACAACATATAGATCAAAGCTTCGACAAATGATAATAAGAATGAAATATATCGTTGCTTTGAGAAGTATGTGATAAGTAAGAGCTCCCCCAAAATTTGTGCATAATTAAAATTTGCTTTGGACTGCAAATGCACAAAGAGTTAGAGTCATGGGTTACTCTTCCATGTCACATACATCTTGGTGGAGCGCTTAAAATGATAAGAATGAAATACATGTACTCATCACCAAGAAAAGTGAATGATCACATAAGATAGATAAGATAATAGCATTCACCAAGCATTAAGTGTAGCTTGTGATCAAACACATGATCATCAATGTCTCACAGATAAGAGCATAGTATCTCAAGCACTCAAAAGCAAACAAAGATTGAAAAACCACCAAATAAAGCAAGAGAGAAAAAAACAACACTCTCTCTCTCTCTCTCGAAGCCTATGATCTATACATTTTTCTCCCCCTTTGGCAACAAGTTACCAAAAAGTTCCTAGAAAATACATAGTGCTAGATCGACTCTCAGGCTTGGTCTTCTGGTGGTGGTGGAGTCTGGATCACTCGAAGGACGAAGCCTTCTGTAGAGGTGGTTGGAGTTGAGGTTGAAGTAGATGCTGGAGCTGGTGGAACTGAAGCTGTAGATGGTGCAGAAGTGGTGGCTCTGGTGTCAGCAACTGGCACTGCGGTCGACCTCTGAGCTCTTGGCATGCTGGCAAATGCATCAGTTGTAGTCTTGCCCTTCCTCTCCTGCATATCATCCTGTAATTGTTCCACTGCAGACTGAATCTCTGTTACTTTGACATCCAAGTCATAGAACTTTTGTTCCATGATCCTCTCTAAGCTCTGCTGATTCTGAGTGAGGGTGGCTAGTCCTTTCTCAATCCTCAGTGTGGATGCAATCAAGTAACTAAGCTGCTCCTGCTTGGTTTTCAAGAAATACTCAGATGCCTCCTCTTGAGTTGGCATCTTGGCAGCTTTCTCCTTCCTTGCCTTCTCCTTCTGTGCTTGTGCTTGAGCTGATGATGGTTCATTCTCATTCATCACAACTTGGTTGTCCTCAAAGTCTGGATGAATAGGCAAGTGTTCCTTGTCCAGCAAGTATGTGCTTGTGCCCATTTTTGAGTTGATTAGCTCCTGAATCTGAGGGGCATAACCACAGCTCCTCTTCTGATCTGCTGAGTCCTCTTGATAGTTTCTACTATGAGGCTCATGAACTTGAATTTCCGAGGCACATCAAATATATGTAGCAAGTTAATGGCGTGACCTCTGATCATTCTGTGATCTCCAGACTTGGGCAAGAGTGTGTGCCTAAGGATCCAGTTGATCGTAGGCAGTCCTGACAACAAGTGTTTTACGGACCCAAGCTTGTGAGTGTCAATAGCATCTATTGGAATCTCCTTGTACATATTTGCCATTGAGTTATGATCCATATTTTTCTTGGCATAGACATCCAAGTCATCCTCATGCTCCTTTGGGGCATTGATGAGCTGTGCCCACTCAGCAACAGTTGATTGGTACCTTGTACCTTCAGACATCCATATTATCCTTCCATCTGGGTAGAATTGTGCTGTGGAGTAGAATTGCATAATGAGTTCCTCGTTCCACTTTGTGAGCTTCTGCCCAACAAAGTCTGCAACTCCACAAGCACCAAAACTGTCAATCACACCAGGATAGTGTTCCTCATTGTCCTTGATGTACTCCCAATCAACCCATCTCATGTCACAAACTATGGGCTTCTTATCAAGCAGCATTGTCTCATAGAAATCTTGCTGTTCCTTGGTGTGAAACCTGTAATCAATAGCAGTTCTTCTCCTTGAAGCATACGGGTCTGCTTCTCTCCACTTCCTCAGCCCTGAGTCTCTTCTGAGCTTCATGTCCTCAGCCATAGGATGAGCATCATTGTGGTCTGGGATCTTGGGCTTGAGCTTCCTCAGAACATGCTCTTCATCATCTTCTTCAGCAGATTCAGGCACTGGGGCCTTGTTCTTTTCAGTTGCAGGTATGCTCCTTGTATTCCTCTTGGTTGCTGACTTGGGCTTGGAGGTAGCTTTGGGTGCTTCTTTGGGCTTAGACGTGGCAGCCCCTGATCTTATAGCATCACCCATAAGCTTAGGTGCCTTTGGTGCTGGTGCAGCAACCTCTTCTTCTTCCTCTTCTTCCATGATGGAAGCCTTTCCAAGCACTCTGGCTACAGTCTTCTTGACCCTTTCCTTCCTTTTCTTTCCTTCAGCAGCAACTGGCTCTATGGGTGCAGGCTTTTCAGGAATCTGAGTTGAAGCTCTGGCCTTTGGCATAGGCTGCCTACCTGCTGGCCTTTTGATTTCCAAGCCTGGCTTTGTGCTTTGAGCTGAGCCATATTCCTTCTTGATCACAACTCTATTTGATGTGGCTTCCTCTTCCTCTGCCACATAATCTTCGTCCTCAGAATCTGAAGTCCTCTTCTTCCTTTGTCTGGTGGCAGCTTTTGGTAAATTGCTTGGGGTGCTCCTGCTGCCTTCATCTGAAGAACTGGAGGGACTAGTGCCCTCACTCATGTGCACCTGCTCTTCTGACATGTTCTGGCTTTCACTCTGATTAGACATGATGTAAAAGCTGACTGCTGACCCTGTGAAGAGTTTATAGATGAGGTAGAGTGGATGAGCATCACAAAATGCAGAGATTTTTGCAAAAGAATGATTCAAAAACTTAGTTTTAGTTTTCCACTGAAATCATCTCGGATCTACCGATTTGTAAACTCGGTGATACCGAAGCAGTTTTTGGAACCTAAACTAGTGAACTCGGTCAGACTGAGTCACAGTTCGGTGGCACCGAGACTGCTAGGGTTTCACAAAGTTCCAAAATCGGTCACACCGATTAGTAATTCTCGGTCAGACCGAGTTTCGCTTGTGCAATGGCATAAGCCAAATCGGTGGGACCGAGTTTTTCAACTCGGTGGGTCCGAGATGGTTTCGGCGGAAACCTAACCCTAAACATTTCGAATCAAAACTAATCTACGAACGCATTGACTGGATAGGAGTGTTTCAATCATGGCAAGAATCATTAAGAACACAATGTGCTAGGAATCGGACGGGGAATAGCACTGTGATCGAGTCCATACCCTAGTTCGGCGGAGACTCGCTACGGCGGCAACGACGGGGTTGAATTCCGTTGACGGCGATGGAGACCAGCGACTAGAGGCGGCTGGCGGCGAGGAGACGATCCGGAGACCACGATGGCAGAGCAAGCTATCGCGCGGGCGAAGGGGTTCGGAGAAATTTCCAAATTTTTGCCCGTGACTATATATAGCCCGACTCTGTCAGTGTGACCGAGTGGAACAACTCGGTGGCACCGAGATGCAAAACTGTATACAGTTATTGCAACTCGGTGTGACCGAATGGTTCAAATCGGTTGCACCGAGATCGAAAATTCATATCAACTTAATGATCTCGGTAGGACCGAAAGTAGGATATCGGTCAGACCGAGAATCACAAAGAGGTTTTGGAAGTTTAAGCAATGACGAATCGAGGACTCCGAGTGCTCCTCACACAGAGTGGTTCGAATCTGACTTGATCAAATTTTGTGATGTAGCATGAATAGAGTTTGAGACGAGAAAAGCATAGATAGCTAGAGGAGGTTCTTAGGCATTCTTGTCCATCCACTTGGCAAAAGGAGATAAAACTAAACAATCAAAACAACAAGTGGATGTCCTCGAATGAGTAAAATATGCAACCAACATGCTCACACAATAAAATGGCAATGGAAATATATGACAAAGCATGCACAACCAATTCTAGCATCTATCAAGCAATTGGTGATGACTAGGTCATCTATATATGAGTATATTGACTTAGGAGTCAAGTGAGAACACTTGATCATAGGTCATACTCATCGTTTAAGCTCAAGTTGGGTTACCACTTTTACATAAAGCATTGTTGTGTTCACATCTTTAGAGTTGCTTTAGCTCAAGTCTTAGAGTAAAGCTCCCCCTAGATGTGATATCCCCCCTAAGAGGGATGAACTAACCTTGGGTTTTGTCCATGATGACTTCATGTAGATGTTGAAGATGTGGATGCTCAATGTTAATGTAGATCACTTGGAGCTATCCATTTGAGTGAATTGCACTTTCAATACCTACACGGGTTAGTCCCACAAGGAACAAACAAGGATATCCATAGACATAGAGTGATGCACACACAAGATGATGTCCATGAAAACTTTAGGTTACCTTGTCCCTTGTCTTACCAACAAGAGGGTTTGTGACTCCTTGAACTAGTGCAAGATGTGGAAGTTGATTGCACTTGTTCTTGCAAAAATGATAAGAGTGAAGTATGTTGGCGGAGTCACCCTCAAGAACTCTCTAGTTCTTCTTCTTTTGGATCCACACCATCTTGATGGGAATCCTTGGAGTTGTGGTCGTACTTGATGAAGTGGAACTTGAAGTGGTCTTGGGAATCCACTTGACTAAGGTTTTAGGAGCTTCTTCAAATGCATCAATTTCCTCTTGAAGCTTGTCCTTGCCTTTTTGCTTGTAGTCTTGTGGTGGAATATCATCTTGAGTTTGTGTTCCCTTGAAGGAAGTGTCATACTTCTCTTGTTGAGGAACAAACTTTGTCTTGGGGTATTGATCTTCTTCCCACTCAACTCCATTGGCATTGAAATTTCGTTCAAAACCAACACCTTGATTCTTCCGGTGCATTCCTTGCTTGCGCACAATTTCCTCGAATTGCTTACTCCCGGCAAGGCTTTTGTACACTCCTTTCTCTATAATTCCTTTCAATAAGCTATTTTCCTGCTCAAGTGTAACTTGGCTAAGAGAATCATTAGTGGAATCAAGAGAACTACTAGAAGCAACAATATTGGATTTAGCATGATCATTGTTACTACTAGAGGAAGAATCTTCACTACTAGAAAAAGGGCTATAGATGGGATTGACACTAATGGCGCACCAGACAAGCGGTGCGCCATTAGTATATACTAATGGCACACCACCTTCTGATACGCCATTAGAGTTGAAACTACTAATGGCGCACCTGGCCCAGGGTGCACCATTAGTATCAAATTTTTTTTTGAACTAGTGCGCCTGTCCAAACATACTAATGGCGCATCCAGACACAGTGCGCCATTACTAGTTGTAACTAGTAATGGCGCACATGTCGGAAAGTGCGCCACTAATGTTGTTTTTTTATTATATTTTTTATTCCTTTTTTTTGCAAAACTACTAATGGCGCACTGTTCCACCGTGCGCCATTACTAGTTTAAACTAGTAATGGCGCACTGTGGGACAGTGCGCCATTAGTATGTTTTTTTTGCAAAACTACTAATGGAGCACCACTAGATGGTGCGCCATTAGTAACCTGGATTACTAATGGCGCATTTAGAGTTGGTGCGCCATCAGTAAGTGGGCAGCAACAAGATATTTTGGACAACCTCTCCTACCCACACTCACTTTCTCCCCACTTCATTCTCTCCACCTCCTCCTTGTCTCGGGTGCCTCCTCTTTTTCACCTCATTTCCACCATAGATTCATTCAAATTAAGTGGTTAAATTACATTGTTTTGATAGGTAAGTAAGGGGGGAAGCTATATTTATGTTGTTCTCCCTACAACAATGTGCACATGCACTTTTTATGGCCTAACTAGATCTATGTATGTTCGTGGTGTTGCATATGTTTGTGGTGTTACATATGTGTTTGTGTTTGGAGGTGTACCGGTATTTGAAATGCGATAGTTGCCAATATTTTGCCGGAATGTGGATTCATTTCTGTTTCGGCGAGAATTTTGGCATTAAGCATTCTTTTTGGTCCTATTTTTAGGGAAAGTCATGCCAAATTTTTTCTTGGTTCTAAAATATCGTTTTTCTCTACCCCGCAGGCGACCATGGTCCGCACGTTGATCGAAGGCATCGTGAATAGGTTTTTGAGATCTGCGAAGGCCGAGATGCTTCAAAAGAACGAGACGGAGATAAGATGTCCGTGTCGAAGATGCAAGCTAAAGAGCCTTATTGCGGACCCGGATTCCGGGCAGGTGCGAGACCACCTCCTCTTGCGTGGTTTCATGGATGGCTATCGGTGGCAAGGTGATGAAGATGACTACAAAGTCGTCCATGGGGGCAGGGCAAGAAATGAGGAAGGGCAGCAAGACAACCACCGCGGCTCGGGCAGGCGAGAAGACGAAGAATCCCCAGGAGATGATCACGATGGTGATGCTGTACACAGTCATCATGTAGAAGATGCAGGACATGATGATGAGGAAGATGCCGGAGCAGACGACGGGCATGATCATGAAGATGATGATGCCGGCGGAGCAGACGACGCTGGACCATCGATGGGCTGGGTGCAGGACCCTCATATTCAAGAGCTGCTTCTCAAGCAGACGGATAACGCAAGAGCTGTCGCCCGAGAGAAAGCCAAGATGGATCAACTTGAGTTAGACGCGGTTACTCCATTGTATGAAGGATGCAGGCCCGAGGATACCCGCTTGAAAGTAACGCTCATGGCTCTGGAGATGAAGGTAAAATACAAAATGACCGAGGCATGCTTCGATGAGAACATGTCATTCTGGGACGAACGTCTTCCCAAGGGGAACAAGTGCCCGACCAGTTTGGAGGAGGCGAAGAAAATCGTGTGTCCTCTGGATTTACCGCACGTGAAATACCATGTGTGGATGAACAATTGCATCATTTATCGGGACGAGCACGCGGAGTCTACCATATGTCTGGTGTGCTGCGTCACTCGATACAAGAAGAGGAAGAAAGCTCATCGAAAAGTGGTGTGGTACTTTCCGATCACTCCTCGTCTGTAGCGGTATTTCGCGGACCCTAAGGTAGCAAAGCTCCTGCGTTGGCACGCGGATAGGGAGGAGAAGAAGCAAGAAGATGACGCAAATGATCCGGAGATAGATAAAAAAGACAAGATGCTGAGTAACCCTAAGGATGCGAGCCAGTGGCAAGCGTTGAACTTCGAAGACCCAGAATTTGGGAACGATCCAAGGAACATCGTGCTGGGCGCGAGCACCGATGGAGTCAATCCATTTGGCAGCCAGAGAAGCACACATAGCACCTGGTCTGTGTTTGTGTGGATGTACAACCTTCCCCCCTGGTTGTGCATGAAGAGGAAGTACATTCGCATGAGTATGCTAATTGAAGGACCAAAGCAACCAGGGAACGACATCAATCTGTATCTGGGGCTGCTGAAAGAGGAGCTTGACACGCTGTGGAAAACGCCAGCCAATACGTGGGACGCCGCAGAGAAAGAATATTTCCCTATGAGAGCCGCGCTGCTCACGAGGGTGCACGACTATCTCGGTTACGGATATGTTGCGGGGTAGGTGGTCCACGGATTTTCTGGATGCGTCAGGTGCATGGATGACACAACGTATCGCCAGCTAGATAGAGATCCCGGGTCTTTGAAAACCGTGTTCATGGGACATCGAAGGTGGCTTCGCGATGATGACCCGTGGAGAAAACACAAGGATTTGTTCGATGGTGAAACCGAACCCCGAGGACGCCCGCGTACGAGGAGCGGCGAGGAAATAGACGAGCTGTTGAAAAATTGGAAAGACTGCCCATTGCTGGGAAAGAAGCAAAAGGCGCCAGAGCCGGGAAAGAAGCGACAGGCTCCAGAGCCGCTACTGAAGGTACGGAAAACAAGGTCTGTTTTCTGGGACTTGCCGTACTGGAAGATCCACCGTGTGCCTCACAGCCTTGATGACATGCATATCACGAAGAACGTGTGCGAGAGTCTGCTTGGTACCCTGCTCAACATGCCAGAGAGGACCAAAGATGGGCCGAAAGCAAGGGCAGACTTGAAATCAATGGGCATCAGGCAGGAGCTTCATGCTATATATGATGATGATGATGATGATGATGATGATGATGATGATGATGATGATGAGGCGAAGCAGGACACGGAAAGTCGTCGCAAAGGCAAAAAGGCCAATAAGACCGGAAATGACTACCCTCCCACGTGCTTCACTCTAAGTCAGGAGGAGATCGAGCAGTTTTTCACCTGCCTCATAGGAGTAAAACTTCCTTACGGTTACGCGGGGAAGATAAGCAGATACCTAGACCCAGCGAAGCTAAAGTTCAGCGGGATGAAGTCTCACGATTGTCACATGCTGATGACGCAGATACTTCCAGTTGCAATCCGTGGGATCATGGACGCGCACGTCCGTGAAACCCTATTTGGCCTATGCAACTTTTTCGACGTCATCTCTCGGAAGTCTGTTGGCGTGAGGCAACTCAGAAGGCTACAGGAAGAGATCATGGTGATACTATGCGAGCTTGAGATGTACTTCCCGCCCGCATTCTTCGACGTTATGGTGCATCTGCTGGTCCATATCGTGGACGATATCATCCAACTCGGGCCGACGTTCCTACACAGCATGATGCCGTTCGAAAGGATGAATGGTGTCATCAAAGGATATGTTCGCAACATGTCACGTCCAGAGGGAAGCATAGCCAGGGGCTTTCTGACCGAAGAGTGCATCTCCTACTGCATGAATTATTTAGGCATCGAGAACCCCGTTGGTCTGCCCGTCAACAGGCACCTCGGCAGGCTCGCTGGATGGGGTCACCATGAGGGTTGCCGCGAAATGCATGTCGACTTCGAGGGTCGACTCGCCGACTTTGAAAGAGCAAACCTAGTCACGCTACAACACATAGACGTGGTCGATCCTTGGGTGGTAGAGCACAAAACCTTTATTAAGAAGACGTACAATGACCGAGGCCAACAGAGGACGGACGGAGATATACTCAAAGAACACAACTCATGTTTCACGCGTTGGTTCAAGCAGAAGCTTTTGTCGTACCCTTTACATGAGGATTCTTCCGCGGAAGAACAACTCATATTCGCCTTGTCACAGGGCGCCGAGCACAACCTGATGACCTATGAGGCGTACGATATCAACGGCTACACATTCTACACTGAGGCCAAGGATATGAAGAGTGATGGTTATCAGAACTCCGGGGTAACGATGGAATCCTACACCGGTAATGACAAGGACAGATACTACGGAAGGATCGAGGAGATCTGGGAGCTGAGCTACGCTGGAGAGAAGGTCCCGATGTTCCGTGTCAGATGGTCCAAGAGCGTCCTAAAAGAAGACCGGTATTTCACCACCATGGTTATACCCGAAGCCAAATCCAAGACCGTGGGCGCGAACGTCACCGCGAAAAATGAGCCATGGGTACTGGCTTCCCAAGTGGACCAATGCTTCTTCATTACCGACCCGTCAAAGCCCAGTCGTGTTGTCGTGAGGAGAGGCAAAAGGAAGATCATCAGAATGGATGGAGTAGCCAATGAGCAAGACTTCGACAAGTACGGCGACTCGAGGATCGAACATGACGACGATGATGAAGTAGCAGCATACACCACAAGAAGAAGCAGGACCACCCTACCTAAAGGACGCCCGTTCCACAGAAGAACTCCATTTTTGAAAAAGAAGGGCAAGAAGATTGTGAACAGATAGCTAGCTAAGATCGATTGTATTTAAATCGTAGCCTTCATTTCTCGATTGTATTTCATGGGCACTTTTTGAACTATCATGAATATTTTTAAATTTCATGGACACTCGATCTCGATCCCCCTCCATCTCGATCGCTATCCCACCTCGCCAGATCCGGTCCCCCTCGCCGCCGAGCACCCCCCGGTCCACCGGCCGCCGCCACCGACCCCCCGCACCCTCGATTCCCCTACTCAACCTCCGCCGCCGACCCCCCGCACCCCTCCCCTACTCAACCGCCGCCGCTGACCCCCCGCACCCCGCGCACCCTCCCCCGCTCCACTGGCATTACTGTTTGATGATATTTTTTAAAAAATTATTACTGTCTTATAAAAAATATATTATTGTTATGATTTAAACAAGTTTGAACATATTTAAACACAAATAAGTATCAAACAGCATTTTAAATGCATAAAAAAATTGTGGAGCCTGGGAATCGAACCCAAGACCTCCTGGTGTGAGAACTGGCTGCTAACCAGTCGAGCTAGTAGAGGGAACTTGGTGTGGATCAGGTCAGATGGAAGATAACCTGTTGGCTCCAGCAGAAATAAAAAAAATACTAATGGCGCACCAGGGTGAGGTGCGCCATTAGTATGGATGTACTTATGGCGCACCGAGGGGTGGTGCGCCATTAGTATTGTGCCGCCCCATCCATATTTCCTCCCCGGCCCAAACCTATCCCCTCTATCTCCCTCGCCCTCGCCCTCGATCCCCTTCCCCTCTCCTCTCCTGACGCCGCTGCCCCGCCGCCTCGACACCGCCCCGACGTCGCGATGCCGCCCCGTCGTCCTCGTCTCCTCCCAAATGCGATCTGGATCGGGGAGCCTTGCCCCTGCGCCCATCGTCGGCGCCCCGTCGTCCCTGTCGCCCGTCTCCAACCACCGCCGCCCGAGGCCCCGACGTCGGCGCCGCTCTCCCCGTCGCCCCACCTCGTTGGACGCCATCACCCCGCTGCCCTCGTCGCCGGCGGCCCGGATGCCGCCCCGTCCACACCACCGTCGCCGGAGCACCACCACCACCCGGACCTCGTTGCCTCCTCCCCTGCGTCATCGTCGTCCCCGACATCCTCCCCGCGCCCCACTGCCCTATCCCTACGGCCCCCGTGAGCTCCCCCTCCTCCTCTCCCCCTCTCCCCCTCGCGCGCACACTACATGAATACAGAAATTTCGTTGACAGTTACTTACCATGGGTGTAGTCATCATTTCGTTTTCTGATTAAGCGATGTACTGGGTTCTGCATTGTGGGGGAGAAAGCTTTCAAATTGGCTTGTATGTACATGATGATTTTCAAGGGACATTTAGCCTAGTTACAAATTGGTGCTTACAATACATGCTTGTGTGTTCATCGACTGCTCAGGAATCAGTTGCAGTTACCTTGTGTGAAGTTATTTGGGTCCTGCATTGCAGTACAAGGCTCCAAATTTGGCTTGTAGGTACATGCAGATTTTCAAGGGACATGTATTAGCTTATGTTGTTGTTTAAGCAGTGTGTGTGCTTATTTATTCAGAATCAGTTGTAGTAGCCATCTGTATGTATACCCATCACCTGTCTGTGTTCTTGTTTAAACTGAGCGTTGTGGCCATGCTTGATGCAGGAGCTCAAGAACCTGCGGCCGCAGCTCTACTCCGCCTCCGAGTACTGCGAGAAGTCCTACCTCAGCACCCACCAGAAGTAGATGTGAGTAGCCACCTCAGCTGTTCCTCCTCTCCTCCATTAGAACAGTTGATCAGTGTAAAGTAGTCTGAGTTAGAGAAATGTCGATCAGTGTTATGAGTGTTGGCCAAAAAGCTCTGTGAGTAGCTAACTGCCTGATGTTCTGCTCTGTGAACTGCTATGTGGTGCTGCTCATGGATGATGGTAGGAATTTATGCAAATATTCAGAGACACAAAATATTGAAGTTGCTGTAACTGATTACTTTCCCAAGTGAGAAAAATACATTCTATTCTACCTATTTCAAACTCAGTGATTGTTGCAGCCAAGAAATGCCTAGCCAATGTTAAATGGTCCTATAAATGACAGTACCCTAACAACTATTCTGCTCATGATCTTATTTTTATTTCTTTGATGAAAGTTGGTTCTTTTCATCCCAAGTTCACAAAAAATCTTTTACATTTCTAGTGGTTGCCAAAAGCATAATATGACCCGGACAAACATAAACTTTGAGGCTGAAAGGAAATCAAGTAATGAACCACATAGGAATAGAAGGTAAAGAAACTATGCTAGTTGAGAATGTACCTCAGGAGTCGAACAGAAGTGCGGCGTCTCAATATTTCTTGAAAACCCATATTGGCTAGGATAATTTTCTTTTATTACCTTATTTACACCAAGTTTTAGTTAAACAATGATACTTGAATAATTTTTTGCTATTTCTGTTATGGTTTTGTGGACAGTATTTGACCTTATGGTAACTAGTTGGGGTCAGGTTTTGGGGTTTTGATTATTGGTATGAAGTACTGACAGAGGATCTTATTCACACCAAGTTTTAGTTAAACACTGGTACTTGAATGATTTTGTGCTACTTCTGTTGACAGAGAATGGCATGTTAATACCATATAGGTACCCAAATAATGTTGCTATGATGTATTGGGGGAGAAATGGTCCAGTATTGCTTGTAGTGGTTTGTCCAAAATGTTGAATGATACTGCTTGGAGATGCATATATTGTTTCACCTCTTCACATGCCAATGTATTTTCCATGTTGTGATGGAGGCCTTTTTTGCCTTGTCCACCCGAGAGGCCCTTGAGTTTGCTGGAATGTCGATTGACTTCCGTTCTGGCAAATTCGGGTACTCCATATGTCCTATTTTCAGCAAAGGTCATGCTGAAATTTTCCGTGAATTTTAGCATGACTTTGCTAAAAATAGGACATATGGGGTACTTGTGACTAATGCATGGGCCGGGGTATCTTAGTAGTTAATTAAGTAGGATCAAGTGCCCCAGCGTACTTGTGACTAATGCATGGCTTTTAGGGTGCCTCGGTGTCAATAAAAACCGAAATGATGAAAGCTTAGGCTTTTAGGGTGCCTCGGCGTCGAAAAACCCTTAATGATAAAAGCTTAGCTTTTAGGATGCCTCGGTGTCGACAAACCCTAAATAATGAGACCATGATCTTGTTCCTTGACAATAACCAACTTTTTGACCAAACTTTGTTCCTATTTATAGAGAAACATGGCCAACAACGATGAGGCCGGGGGTTCGGGCGGCAAGGCATTCTGGGAGCTGTCCCAGGAGATGGAGGAACAACCTCACTTGTATGAGGACGCCGCCTTCCCCACCGATCCTGAGACCACTGATGGTACCGCCGAGGATGACCCCACTGATGCCACCACTGATGGTGCCACCGAGGATGCCACCATTGACGATGGCGGCGCACACACAGATGGCAGCCAACCGAAGAGGCAACGGAAGGACCGGTGCCCGACCGTGCTCCACACCCTCAAGGAGGAAGTTACTGAAGTGGACTCCGACGGGAATCCAACGGCGCCCGAAGGAATAGTCAAGGGGTACTCGCTTCATCTCGGGTGCATTCTTCGGAGCACCGTCTGGATCAACACCGAGAACCTAAGGCATCCTGACCGAGGGAATTTGCGCAACCTCCTCTTCACGAAGCTGCACGAACGATACAAGTTCCCCGCTGAATTTGAAAACACAAGCCTCAAAGGGAATAAAGTGAACAATGCTGCCCTCACGAAGATGAGCAAGGCCCTGTCTACTTGGAAAAGCAATGTGAAGAGAATGATCGAGAAAGGTGAGAGTTATGAGAAGATCAAGGAGAAAAATCCTTCGATCACCGAAGATGACTACAACAACTTCAAGATCAATTGCTCGAGCACCGCAAACTCCGAATCAAGTAAGTGGGGGAAAGAAATGTGGGAGCTGAACTTAGGGGAACACACACTCGGTCCCGGCGGTTACAGAAGGGCGGAGCCTATATGGGACAAGGAGGAGGCGGACCGTGTCGAGCAAGGCCTACCGCCCCTCTTCAATAAATACGGTGACAAGCAGACCAGGAACTTTGTCAGGGCCCGGTACAAGAAGGACCCGAAAACAAAGGAGCTTACCACGGATCCGAAGACCAGGGCGCTTGAGCTTGTTCTGGTAAGGAATACACCCCCGCGTAATTAGCTCCATATGGTTGCATTCTAATTAATGAAGCCAAATTTCTAAATGGTTCACATTCCTTCCGCAGGCGACTGAAAGCAGTAGCGCGGGGTCGACTAAGAGCAACCCTTGGGACACCACTCTAAATAGGGCGTTGAATGTAATGAAGAACAAGGATAAGCTCAGTAAGCCGACGTCAGCTGGTCGTGTGGCCGGCAAAGGCTTGTCGACAAAATGGTCGTCATACTATAACACTGGTGGGCGAAAGGAGAAAAAGACCAGCTCGGAAAGCCAGGCGCGCGAGGTTCAAGAACTCAGGGCACATGTGGCGCGGATTCCGGAGATTGTCCAAGAGCAAGTGCAACAACAACTCGGAGCGACGATCACCGCCATTGTGCCTACCTTGATCCAGGGGATTAGTGCGTGGATTGTGGGCGGCCAACTGGGGCCGCCCCCGATTCCTAGCTTCACGGCCAGCAACTCGCAGAACGCGATGGCGGGGCCATTGGTGTCTCCGGCGGAGGCGGCATTGGTGGCTCCGACGCCGGCACGGGAGCTTAATGCACCCGGGTGTACGCCGGCCGGCTCCTCTGCAGCAAGCGGCCCCTCCGTCAACTGCACGCCCGCCGTTGGCGGTGCCTCGACATTAGCCGAGCTCGACGCCATCATCACGGTAACTAATTAAGCCTCTCTCGGCCGAGGACTTCATCTCCTTGCCTTTGACTGGGCATCCCTGACGCCGTACATGTTTTCGCAGGGTGCCGCCGACGTTCCGTGCACTCTCCTGCACTTCGTGAACAATGAGTTGGCCGATGTCGCCAAGGGAAAAACCGTTCAACCGGGAAACCCCTTGTTCCACGATACCCAGATGCCACCCAACTTGTTTAGGGTTCAACTGGTTCGGGTGCTGCCAGGCTGCGACGAGTTGTTACCTCCGATTCGACCCGTCGGGGCCGACTATGATGACGTGATGAACCTCAGCGCCTGCCTGAGCTAGCCCCTGCTTTGGCCGAAGAGCCAGATTCGTTTGGGGGCGGGGGCACCACCCCAAAGACAACACCGCCAGTCGTGCCGGCGCCAAGTCGGCCCCATGGCAAGACCGCCGCAACGGTGCCGGACATCCCTATGCCACTGGATCCAAACATGCATATGGCACAGGATCAGAACGACGACGACGACGATACATTTGCCAACATCGATCAGTACTTTGCCGATCATGGGTACGGTGGCGACTTCATGGGGCCTCCTTCTCAAGAACCCAACCCAACAAAAGACGTGCGCGATCTAGCTGGTACCGCGGAGAAGCCAAGTTGCAACAGGCGTCGTCTGCCGTTCAGCTCTCAGGAGACGCCTCCAGCTGCCGACTTTACCGAGCCTCAGATAGGCGAGGTGCGAAATATTATCAGCACCAACACACTCAAGAAGGCGGTCTGTGAGCAGAACTCGGTCCCATTACAGGAGAAGAAGAAGGCATGCAAAAGAAAGACTAACAAGGGTGCGGGCCAACCGGCACCGAGTACGATCTGTGCTGAGGACGGGCCACCTTCACCTGAGGATATCTCGAGGAGGGTGCATGTGGCGGGTAGGCCGATGCTACCGAGAAATATGCTCGATGCTGCAACCGGTGCTATGCGGAGTCTGCATGACAGTGTTCTTTCTTTGGAGAAGCCGCGTCTCGCAGAGAAGGATGTGGCATACCCGGTTTTCGCGGCCAAGGTGCCAGAGGGCAAGGGCTTTGTGGATAACTCCATCGGGGGTACGATCGTCCTGCGGTTTGATGACATCCACGCTATGTTGAACCTTCATCCACTGCACTACACCTTCGTTCGGCTATTTTCGCTGAGTATGGAGATGCGGATCATTCGCGACAAGACCCCGGACATCGTGATAGTCGACCCCTTCTACATGCGTGCAAAGATCTTGGGCAGCGCTGGGGACCGGCAAGTCGCGACTTCTTACCTCAAAGGCGTCATTCTGGCAAACCAAGATAAGGATAACTTCCTCGTGCCTTACTTTCCCGAGTTAGTCCTCCCCTCAACCGCCCCGTAACATATGAATTCTTAGATTTCGATCGTTTTTCTTTTAACATTCCGTGTTTTCTGCAGTGACACACATTGCACACTCATCCTCCTAAGCCCGAAATATTCCATGGCCACGTATTTCGACCCGGACCGTCAGTCGAACATAGAGTACACAAATGTCAAGAAGGTTCTTGATGATGTTCTCCCCGGCTACGTCAAATCTGGAGGCACCTTCACCAGGCCTATTCGTAAGTACGGCAAGCACGTGTTCTCCCACAATACGACGTTCTGCTGCGTCAAGCAGCCGCCTGGCGGTCAAAAGGGTGCCTACTATGCCATCCATCACATGCGGGCGATCGTACGGGACCATCATCAACTTCTGCTACCGAGTAAACTCAAAGATTGTGTCGCGAGCGTGTCGGCAATCCAGGACGCGGACATCAGACAAGAATTCTTTCGCATCCAGTCGAGTTTGCGGAAATCATCCATCAAGATGTCCTTCGTACCTCGGGGCAGTTCTACCTCAGAAATCAACCGTCCAATAGTGACATCGACACAATGCTACAAATGCAGGCTGGCAACGACCGTTATTTCTTGACTCCCACGATAGACGGTGGCTTCATCCACGCTCCGATCCCTTGAGTCGAGTCGAAAGCAGTGATGCTCTGTCTAGTTCTGAAACATCGATTGGCTCATGTTGTAATTAAACTTTAATGAACTTGTAATATGTCTCTTTGGTTTCGAGAGTCGTTCAACTTAGATGTAATTGATGCTATTAATGTCTTGCTTTTCTCTTCCGATCGTTCTGTTGCATACTTATATATTGCTTATGTATTGTCTGTGAATTGGTACTAACGTTTCGTTTGGCTACTGCATAGCGATGCCGTCGTATGTCGTGTACAAGGGTAAGGTTCCCGGAGTCTACGACGACTGGGAGGAGTGTCGGAGACAGGTTCACCGATTCAGCGGTAACAGTTACAAAGGGTACACCACTAGGGCCGAGGCCGAATCTATATACGCCCGCTATCTAGCGGGAGAGGGGAGGGAGCGCTGGAGGAACCGGATGAAGACGAGTTTCATCGTGATGATGCTCATCATGATGACCGCAGCTCTCTTCTATGTGATGGTAGTTTAGATGATCGATATCGACTTGTAATGTGAAGACAAACTCGCTACTCGCGGTCTCGAGACTTGTAATATAATGTTCTATCTTTGTTCGGTCTTTTCAATTCGGAGACTAATATGATGAATTGTATTCGGAGACTAATATGATAAATTGTATTCAGAGACTAATCTTCTATTGTATTCGATGAATCTGTTGTTGATGTGTGCTGTCTATATTTTGTCCAATTATACATTTTGTAACATGTGCAAAAAACAGAAAATAAAAAAAATAAAAAAACCTAATATTCATACTAATGGCGCATCACATCACAGTGCGCCATTAGTATGCCAAAGGATACTAATGGCGCATCAATAAACAGTGCGCCATTAGTATGCCGAAGTTACTAATGACGCATCTTGTTGTTGTGCGCCATTAGTATGCCAAAGCACCTGGGTATACATGGCCCCCTGGGAGGCATACTAATGGCGCACTGTTGTATATACTAATGGCGCATCTGAGGTGCGCCATTAGTAAAATATACTAATGGCGTGGCACTAATGGCGCACCACTAATGCGCCATTAATGGCCAAATTAGGTGCGCCATTAGTAGGCCTTTTCCAAGTAGTGCTTTCTTGTTCTTGTTACTAGACTTGACTTGAGGCATGTAAGTGGATAAGAGTAAACGCTTGCCAATGTAAGAAGAACTTTTCTTGCGGAGGTCATCATTGATTGCCTTTAAAAACTCATGCTCTTGCTCAAGATTGAGCTTTTCAAAGCGTAACTTCTCATGAGCTCTTAAAAGTTCTCGATGATCTTCGAAGATAGTTTCATGAGCTAACTTAAGAGTGTTTAATTCTTTAGTTAGAGCCTCAATATTCTCCTTATCATTGTCATCCGTTTTATCTTGATTAGCATGATTAATTGACGTTTCATCATAGTATTCATCACTAGAGTTGTCAACAAGTAAATCATCATCACCTAACAAGTCATCTTCATCACTATTAAAATCAACATACTCGGGGTGTGTTACCTTAGGACCTTTGGTCATGAAGCATCTTCCAATTCCTTCATTTGGTGAGTCAAATATGTCATAGGAGTTGGTTGACACAAGTGCTAGACCGGCAACACCTTCATCTTGAGTATATTCGGAATCGGAGTGATAACTTCTCTCGGAGTGGTCGTCGGAGTCGGAGCCGGATACCCATTCACCAACATGAGCTTGATGTCTTCGTTTTGTGTAGCTCCTTGATGATTTTTCCTTCCTTTCTGAATCCTTGCTTCTCCGTGAGTATCTTCGTTCATAACGATCATTTCTACTCCTTCTCTCTCTTGGTGGTGATTCTTCTCTTTTTCTTCTTCTTTTTGGAGAGTCTTCTCTTCTCTTGTAGGGAGCCGTACACTCATTGGAATAGTGTCCGGGCCTTCCACAATTGTAGCAGTTTCGCTCTCGATTAGAAGATCTTTTGTCATTGTAGGACCTTGACTTGGAGCTTCTATCTTTGCTTCTACTCTTGTAGAACTTGTTGAAGTTTTTCACCATTAAGCTCAATTCTTCATTGAAGTTTTGTTTCTCACTTGATGACGTAGGGGCTTCACATGAGGCTTTGTAGGCACCACTTGATTTGTTGTGAAGTTCCTCTTTATCCTAAAGTGACATCTCATGAGCAACAATTCTTCCAATTACCTCCGTTGGCTTGAGATCTTTATAATTGGGCATCATTTGGATCAATGTGCATACGGTATCATATTTTCCATCCAAGGCTCTTAGAATCTTCTTGATGATGAATCTATCGGTCATCTCTTCACTTCCTAAGCCGGCAATCTCATTTGTGATGAGAGCAAGCCTAGAGTACATTTCAGCGACACCTTCACCATCGTTCATTTTGAACTTGTCAAGTTGACTTTGAAGCACATCCAATTTGGATTCCTTGATGGAGTCGGTACCTTCGTGCATATCAATCAAAGTGTCCCAAATTTCCTTTGCATTCTCAAGACGGCTGATTTTGTTGAATTCTTCGGGGCACAATCCGTTGAAGAGAATATCACAAGCTTGAGCATTGTGTTGCAACATCTTCAGCTCATCCGCGGTAGCTTCACAGTTTGGTTCTCTCCCATAAAATAAGTCACCTTGCAAACCAACACACACAATAGCCCAAACGGCGGGGTTATGTCCAAGAATATGCATTTTCATTTTATGCTTCCAACTAGCAAAATTAGTACCATCAAAGTAAGGACCTCTACGGTGATAATTTCCCTCGCTAGACGCCATACTCTCCTAGGTTGTGAAACCAAGGCTATGACCACCAAAAGCTATGGAAATCAAAGCAAATGGAGACCAAAGCTCTGATACCACTTGTAGGATCGAAAGTATGTCTAGAGGGGGGGTGATTAGACTACTTGACCAAATAAAAACTTAACCTTTTCCAAATTTTAGTTCCTGGCAGATTTTAGCTATTTTAGGACAAGTCAAGCAATCATCACACAATTCAAGCAACCATGCAAAGAGTATATTGGCAGCGGAAAGTAAAGCATGCAACTTGCAAGAATGTAAAGGGAAGGGTTTGGAGAATTCAAACACAATTGGAGACACGGATGTTTGTCCCATGGTTCAGATAGGTGGTGCTATCCTACATCCACGTTGATGGAGACTTCAACCCATGAAGGGTAATGGTTGCGCGAGTCCACGGAGGGCTCCACCCACGAAGGGTCCACGAAGAAGCAACCTTGTCTATCCCACCATGGCCATCGCCCACGAAGGACTTGCCTCACTAGCGGTAGATCTTCACGAAGTAGGCAATCTCCTTGCCCTTACAAACTCCTTGGTTCAACTCCACAATCTTGTCGGAGGCTCCCAAGTGACACCCAGCCAATCTAGGAGACACCACTCTCCAAGAAGTAACAAATGGTGTGTTGATGATGAACTCCTTGCTCTTGTGCTTCAAATGATAGTCTCCCCAACACTCAACTCTCTCTCACAGGATTTGGATTTGGTGGAAAGAAGATTTGAGTGGAAAGCAACTTGGGGAAGGCTAGAGATCAAGATTCATATGATAGGAATGGGATATCTTGGCCTCAACACATGAGTAGGTGGTTCTCTCTCAGAACATATGAGTTGGAAGTGTAGATATGTTCTGATGGCTCTCTCCATGAATGAAGAGGAGGTGGAGGGGTATATATAGCCTCCACACAAAATCCAACCGTTACACACAATTTACCATTCTCGGTGGGACCGAATCACAAACTCGGTCAGACCAAAATAGTAAACCTAGTGACCGTTAGAGATTTTCGGTGGGACTGACATGCAACTCGGTAGGACCGATTTTGTTAGGGTTAGGGCATAACGTAATCTCGGTGAGACCGATTACACAAACTCGGTGAGAACGATTTTGGTAATTAGCTAACCAGAGAGTTGGTCAGGCAAACTCGGTGGGACCGATTTGCTCTTTCGGTGAGACCGAAAAGTTACAAAAAGGAAACACTGAATTTACATTGCAATCTCGGTGGGACCGATCCGCTCTTTCGGTGAGACCTAAAAGTTACGAAAAGGAAATAGAGAGTTTGCAATCCCATCTCGGTGAGACCGAGATCCCTATCGGTAGAACCGATTTGCTAGGGTTTGGCAATGGCTATGACAAGTGAAACTCGGTGGCGCAGATTGAAAGAATCGGCAGGACCGAGTTTGGCTTTGGGTTTAGGTCAAATGTGGATATGGGAAAGTAGCTGAGGGTTTTGGATCATATCACTAAGCACATGAAGCAAGAGGCTCATTAAACAACACCTCATCCCTCCTTGATAGTATTGGCTTTTCCTAAAGACTCAGTGTGATCTTGGATCACTAAAATATAAAATGAAGAGTCTTGAGCTTTTGAGCTTGAGCCAATCCTTTGTCCTTAGCATTTTGAGGGTTCCACTTTTACCATCCATGCCATGCCAATCATTGAGCTTTCCTGAAATAATCATCTTGGAATAGCATTAGCTCAATGAGCTATATGTTGTTATGAATTACCAAAACCACCTAGGGATAGTTGCACTTTCATAACTTAAGAATAATCGCTTTAGAGATCCTAGAGTGGATATCGTGCACAATTTCATGCAAAGAAAGGATGCCATCTAAAATAAAACGACCCTTAATGAAAGAAGATTGGAAGGGGCTAATAACTCTATGTGCAACAGGGGATAGTCGGTTAGCAAAGCCCTTAGCCGGAAATTTAGCGAAGTTATTAATCAGAGCAATATGCCGAAATTGAGAAATTAACTCAGCACCCTTGACCTTGGGGATCAGAGTAATGACGGCGTAATTCAAGCGGGAAATATCGATAGTGCCAAGGCAAAAACCCTGGATAACACTGCAAACCAGCTGCTTTAACTGATGCCAGAATTTTCGAAAGAAAGGGATAGAAAAGCCGTCTGGCCCGGAGGCAGCATTTGGGTTAACTGAGTTAACTATATCCCAGATTTCCTGATCAGAGAGGGGAATCATCAACGAAGCATTTTCCTCAGCCAAGACTTTTAAAACCATGTTCCAAAGAGAAGGGGATATCGAGAGGCCCGAAGGAGGTTTAGCCCCAAGCTGAGTAGAGAAGAAGTCCCGCACGTGATTCATAATAACAGATTGGTCTGAAGACCGCACACCATTGATGATCAGGCTGTTGATACCACAGCGCCTCCTCCTACCGTTCGGGATGGTAAAGAAATAAGCAGTGGGGGAGTCGCCTTTGAGCGTCCAGTTGAGCGTGCCCCGCTGGCACCAATAAACCTCGGCCTGGTGGTGCAACTGCATAAAGGCAGCCTCGAGGTTGTACCTTACTATCCAGCCATCCTCAGTAAGCCCAGCAAAATCGGCAGTCGAATCAAGGGCCATGATCTGGGCCTCAAGGAAATCTTTGGAACGACGGTCCTCCGCCGCACGGTTGCGAGACTAACCCCTAAGAAATTTCCGCAGGTTGTAGGAACAGGAATGCCAGTCATCCAGAGGGCCGAAAGATCGCGTATGAGAGGAGAGTAGGCGAGATATTTTCGCGGCCATCATATCAGTAAAACCATCAACGAGCAGCCAAGAGGCATCAAATTGAAATCTAGCCGGGGGTCTAAGGTTAACAGAGCCGTCATCAACAATAAGTGGGGTATGGTCAGACCCAACAATGCATTTGGCGCCAAGGGAAGCCCTAGGGAAGAGGGAATCCCACCTGGGATAGATGAACACTCTATCAAGAACAGATCTAATGGGGTTAGCCTGGTGATTGGACCAAGTAAAGCGGGCTCCAACTCGGGGAAGTTCACGAATAGCGTTGGAGCTAATAAAGTCGTTAAAGGCATCCGCCAAAGGCCAGGATAAGATATCATTACTTTTATCAGAAGGACAGCGAAGGAGATTGAAATCACCCCCGATAACCATCGGGAGGGTGCAAGATTCGATCTTCACAGAGAGCTCATTAAGAAACAAAGGAGACAGAGAGTGATCAGTAGGCCCATATACCACGATATATTGAATTAAAGTATTCAAAGCTTTAAGACAGAGTACAGAACTGACCCAAAAGACCCCATGGTCATAAGCAACAACATCAAAAATATCTTTATTAGAGCCTATCAAGATCCCACCCGAGTGACCCGAGGAAGGTAACACATGCCAGTCAAATCTATCCATGTCCACGATAGCTGAAAGTTCGTTAGGGGAGAAGGATTCCTTAAAAGTTTCAACCAACCCCACGAAGTCAATATTGTTCGAGCGGATCAGATCTTTTATTTGGTCACGACGCCCCCTAGCACCAAACACTCTAATATTCCAAAATAGAACCTTCATTTATAAGACAAATTTTAATGCGGATACTCGACCTGCTAGGGGCCGCGCAAGTTTTAACTCTTTTAGTAGTGCCCCTCCCGGAAGAACTGGGCTGGGGCTGGCCACTACCAGCTCCCACACCCGCCTCCAAAACCAGAGTATTACTAGAGTCAACAGCGGCGGAGGCAACGGCCTCTTCAGCTTTAGCAATGGCCGCCTGAGCCACCTTGTTAGCCCGAATAGTTGCAAGGAGAGAACTAGGGGAACCGACATTAGAATCAACCACCACACCCACATCCGACATGATATTTAAAAGATGATTGTCCGAAAGAGATGGTAAAACCAGCCGAACTGGAGAGGAGCCAACGGAATGGGTGGGATGAATACCTGGGGTAGGAAGATCCTTCGTCGCAGCCCGCTTTTCCGCCCGCTCCAAGATAGAACCGCCCGAGTTGGCCACCCGCCTACCTTTGCGAGCCGTGGACGCAGGCGGCCGGATCGCATGTGTCCGAGTCACGGGGGAAGACGGAGATGGACCCGAGCGAGACATGGACCCGAGATCCTTGTCGAGGCGGCGGCAGACTCCAGTCATGGATTGTTTCGAGCCCAACGAGTTCCTGCTTTTAGCCGAGAATTTGCGCACCGAAGATTTCTTCTTCCTCTGAGACTGGGCACCCACCACATCACGAACAGGGGAGGCGGGCAAGTCCTTAATCCCGGAGCGAGTGGGGGAGATAGGACGGGCCGAGAGGTTGGAGCAAGCACCAGACATGGGAGAGCCGACACAGGCGGGTTCTTCAGAGAAGCAACAACTGAAGCAACACCCATGGAGTCAATAGGAGGAATCGCCATAGCCTCACGAGGGGCCACACCAGAAGGAGCTTGAGATTGGAACAACTCCCGTTCAGACTCAGGCAAGCCATCCCACTCAGATTGGGTCTAATGTTTTAGAAATTAAAAGGGATGTGCCTCTGCCGTCAAAGTTTTTGCAAGGGAGACTCCGAGCTTGTTGGAATACCTCTATGAAGCCTGGGTGGTCGTAATGGACAGAAGAGAACGGATATATCCAAGGTGAATTTTGAAATAGGTTTAATAATGGTATTAGGGAAGACCATAGTCCAGCTAGCCAAGGTCAAAAATAAATATATTCATATTTATCTATTCTTTGTGAGCAAAAAACATAGAACCTTCACACAGTGTAAGGTAAACAGTTCTCATTTTGGATTTAAATCTCATATGTAGAATTCAGTTACAAATCAAGGGTGAAAAATTATAATGAGAATATTATAAGTTCAATACTATCTCGAACTTGTACTTGTAAGATTTATTTTAATGTTTTGCATGTTTTCAATATCACATAATCAGTTTGGATGCCCGAAAATAAATTATAGAGATGCTGAAAATAATCATATATATCAAATAAGATCATTAAAATCTATTTCCTTCAGAAGACTTGCATTTTATTAGACATTGCGGCCATGCTTTTATGAAAACTAAAATCCAGCATGGTATTATTTGTTTCTTTATCTATCAAGTGGCAGCTGACTACACTCGCCTTTAATCGGTATTGGATAAAAACCTCGATGAATGTGGACCCTTCGATCATACAATTGACGGTCCATAACTCGAGAAAATATCAACATCTAAAAAAAACACTAGAAGGAGATTACATAAGTGAGTTAGGATGACAAACAAAAATATGCTGATAAAATATTTAGGCAAACTGCTTACAAGGCTAAGATTGTACAATAATTGCAACCGAGCACTAGGTATTACAACAATCCCAAATGAACAGCCATATGAAATGCAACCTATATAGGCCCGAGTTAATAAACAAAGTTCGAAGCCAAATGCTGAGGTATTGTTGGGTATCAATTACTTGAGTAGAGGGGACAACATAAGAATCACACTTGGATCTTATTGAGTAGTAGCCACAAAAATAGCAAATGCAATGTTGCAGCCAGTAAAAGTAAACAGAAAATATCAATTAAGCAAAAGAAAGGGAAATATTCCATTCCGCTACTACTAAAAAGATAAGCTTACTCCCTCATTTAATACATCACAATAGCATATCCATTTGACCAATCATCTTATGTATTTTGCAAAAGTTTAGCTCCATCATGTCCACCACCAATGCTCATTCCTACAAGGGGAAATTCCAACCATTATGTATCTCATCTTGAGAAACATCTGCACTGCAGCTATGCACTAATACTACCAGTTGTATCAGATTATTGGGCATTGATGAGATATTTGGATAAACTCACATATGTAATTTGAGGAAAATAACTCAGGTTTGATACATCATGACGAGTAAATAAACAAAACCCCTACTCTCTAAGAAAGAGAATATTCTTGAAACAATAAATACTCACTATTGCCATAAAAAATGAAGAATATGCACACTCAGACAATTAGCTAACCTGAAGGGAGAAGTATGCTTAAGCACGCTCCACAATAAGAGTATGAGAATAGCAAAAAACAGCATTGCTAAATTTTATTTTATTTTTGACAAATGAGATGCACAACTGGTTTCAACTAAGGGAACTCAAATCACGGTAGAGTAGAATCACCTCTCCAGAGAGCAGAACTGGTTAGCTACAGTAAAATATATTCTTTCCAAATCATAACCATCACATAGAACACCACCACACAAACATCCAAAAAGAAGACTCCATCGCTATATGTTGAGGAGATCATCCATCAGCAAAAGAACCGATTTATATGGAACTAGTTACACTTGTTATCTTAACACGAAAGGATGTGAACAGCATTTAATCAACCAATTATAGATATTATCTTGATTTTGCTATACCTACTACAATGTAAAGGCATATGCTATTACCTGCAGCATAAACACTTTCAAACGGATGATAACAAACCCACTTCTTGGTCTTGGAAACTTTCTTGAACTGCAGTGGCTCAAGCTGGATTATGAAGAGGTCGGTAGGTGTCCGTAGCAGCAGCACATTATTGTACTCAGCAAACCCCTCTATACTTTGGTGCCATTTCCTCTTCTTCCTTGAATTAATGGAAAGTAGCTTATCCAGTTCAACAGTTCTTCCTAGCACCCATGAAGCAGCACCATCACAATCGGTCTCCACCTTCCATAATTGGGCGCTGAAATTTGACAGAAATAGAATGCCAAGGCCACCACCCTCTGCCTGCATAACCTGGAATCGGCACATGTTTTCCTTGGGAATACCCACTGGTACTGGTTTCACAGCTAGGATCGGCTTCTCCAAATCAAACTCAAGTATGCCATCCAACAGTAGAGTTTTTGCCGATCTGTCATTGAACAACCAGTAAAGGGAATGCCCAACTAGCACACCCATGGTAAAGTACATGTGACTGTTGGTGGGAAGTTTGGATGGAAGTGGTGTTGATATGCGATCACCTCATTTGGCAGTCTCCGACGAGTAAATGCGGGCGAAGGCCCGTGTATGTTGCTGCTCGTCTGGCTCTGTGCTTACCAAGACCACCCGGAAGTGTTAAATTTCCCCGGCGGCGCGAAAAACCGCCCCTTTGAATGGGGCCTCGAGCCGATCGAACTCTGGGGGAACGGCTAGGCGGTGTAGGTCGACGTTGAAGGGATCCCACACCAAGAGCTGGTACCGCGCTAATTGGTAGATGAGTAGGAGGCCATGGCGGGATCCCAAGGGCATGAAGATGCCGTCGCCATTCTTGCCGTGGAGGCACAAGGAGAAGCGGCCATCCGGGACACGATTGGGGGGATCCATTGCAGGTTTGAAATTGAAAGGGTCGAAGAAACCGAGGAGAGGAGGGTCGCGGCGGTGGTGGAGAAGGAAGCGGCGGGAGAAGCCGGGGTCAGAGATGAGGCCGAGCCAGCGCTTGGAGACGAGGGAGGCGCGAGGGAGGGAGGACGGATCCGGCGAGAGGCGGAGGAGGATCTCAGAGAGGAGGTTGTCATCCTCCAGCGGCCGCGCCGCCGACGAGCGGGAGCGACGGCGGTGGCGGCTACTCCTCTCGCCCTCGTCACAACTCATGGGGAAAGTGGTGGATTGACCAGAGAGACGAGAGGGGTCATGCTGTCTGTGAGATAGAAGCCCAAAACTCCTTTCTTTTAGGTAGGAGAAGAGAGAGAGCCCACTACAGCTAAAGTAAAAAAAAGCCCACACCACATAAACACAATGCGCAGATTTCTTGCCTTTTTTATTTTCTGAAGTTCTTTGTAGGGATTATTTTCTGAAGTTATAACCCTTAAAAGTTGTACAAAGTTACAACTCCCCTAAAAATGTACACATAATCAAGAAAATAAAAGAAGTTTCAGTGATGAGCCAAGTTAGATCCCTGGCATCATAGACCACACGCCATAATAGACAATTCCAGATTTGGCGATGAGCTACGAAGGAAAGATGTGCATGGCTTATCTGCTCTAATTATCAGTTCCTAGAGGATGTCACGATATCTCCGACTCCACTGTGACACAACGTAACAAAACAAAAAACAGAGCACATGCCCATCTGACACATTGTGTAGCCAACTACAAAAGCCCTGTTGTTGGTTTTGTAAATTAGATTGGAAGCGTTGTACCCTTTGGTCTCGGGTCGCATGTTTATATACTGGTAAAGCCTTGGTGTACAAGTAGAGATCAGAGATCGATCTCAAAGAGTTCGATACAGGAGGGAGAACGAGAGAGAGAGATTACAATTTGAATGAAATATCTCTATCTTATACATATTCTAACACTCCCTCTTAATCTAAACCTCATGGACTTCGACCAAGGTTGAGATTGTACTTGAACTTATCTAACCTCCTCATAGTGAGAGGTTTTGTGAATCCATCAGCAAGTTGATCTCTAGTAGGAATAAACTGAATCTCGAGAAGCTTTCTAGCTACTCTTTTTCTGACAAACTGAAAATCAACTTCAATATGCTTCGTGCGTGCATGAAAGACAGAATTAGCTGACAGATAGGTTGCACCAACACTATTAGGAAAAAGGGCTATAAATGAAATGGATACTAATGGCGCACCTGACATGTGGTGCGCCACTACAATATAGCAGTGGCGCACCATGTGCAGGTGCGCCATTAGTGTCTCCACACTAATGGCGCACCAGATACATGGTGCGCCAGTAGTAACATTTTTTTTTTTCATTTTTCCAAACATACTAATGATGCATCATGTAGACAGTGCGCCATTACTAGTTAAAACTAGTAATGGCGCACTGTCCATAGGTGTGCCATTACTAATTTTTTTCCCTATCTAATGGCGCACCGCCAGGGGGTGCGCCATTAGTAATCTTCCCCCCCCCCCTAGCTAATTCGCCTGATCCCGTCGTCCCTCCCTCCACTTCCCCCCTCGCTCCACACCCGCTCCGACGACCCCCGTGCCCCGCCTCGCCGTCTCGGGCCTCGCCGCCGACCCACTGCGCCGCCGCCCCACCCACTGCGTCGCCGCCCCACCCACTGCGCCGCCACCCGGTCTCCTCCGCTCGTAAGCCCCCCTCCTCCTCCGCCCGTCCATCGCCTTCGGCCTCGTGCCCCACCCACCGCCGCCCCACCCGCCGCCGCCCCCACCAGATCGCGCCGCCCCCAAATCTCTCTATCGCTTCCTGCCGCCGCCTTCCTCCTCCCCCATCCCCCCAATCCAGCCCCGCTGCCACCGCCTTCCTCCTCCCCCACCCCCTAATCCAGCCCCACCGCTGACGACTCTGCCCGCCGCCGGCTCCCCGCACCATCTCCTCCTCCACCGACAACCCCGAGTTCAGGGCCGTGCCCACCATCTCCTCTACCTCCGGACACCGCCCCCTCCCCCGTCGTGCAGAGCATCCAAGTGAGACGCCGACGCCCCCCTCTTCACCGCCCTCCTCGACGACGCCCCCCTCTTCAACGCCGGCCGCTGCCGACCTGCCTCTGCCTTTTCACCGGACGGTGAGCTCCTCTGCTATGCAAATTTGTCAATTGAAGCGCTTGAATGATGTTAGCTTAGCATTTGATGATAAATGTGATGTTCTTTCTGTCAGTGTGAAACTCGATGGATAGGGTGTAAGATTTAATCAGTATGTCTAGTCTATTAGGCAGGGGGTGCAAAGTTGCAAGCTCAGGAGTTTGAAAAATGAGCCTAATTGGTCTGATGTAAATTTTTTGCTGCATTGGAGCATAATATAATATGGTGTTGACTATATTCTGTTTGACGTCCTTATTCTTCAGTGGCATAGCTTAAAAGTTATCTGCCTTGGCTCAAATGAAGGTTGTTCGATATCTTGAAATAAGCAAACATGCCTTGTGTCAAACCATATTTTAAATCTGCAAGCTTGATTTTTCTTCTATCTTCTGTTTTCTCATGCTTTGGCTTGTAAAACTAAATTGGGACTTAGGGCCAAAGTAGATAGAAGGTGCAATCTTGGCCATTTTTTCACATGCTTCCGTTTAGACTCTTGAGAGCTAGAGCTATTTTATCAATATTTTCCTTTACCACACCAGCATATGTATGACATGAGCTCTTATGTTTTCAGAACATTGAGACTGAGCTTAACTAATTCTGATTGGTCATTTTTTATATGATGATGAAGAGGAGTATCTTATTTGCCTTGTTCAAGAATTCATCCGATTAACCAGTTAACTTGCCGATTAATCCCTACTCATAGGGTCCCCGAGTAGCCGATCACTCGATAATTCATCCGATTAATTGATTAAATGGGCAATTAACTTGCCGATTAGCCTATTAATTCCCTACTCACCAGCCGACCGAGCAGCTACCAGTTAACGATTTCCTCAACAATGCTTATTTGGCATGACTAGTAATTAACTGGTAGTAACTGATAGTGTGATACCCATCATGCAGACATGCTTTAGGCAGGCTTGGTAGATTTGTCAAGGCAGGCTTGATATGCATGCATGCATTCTTTGCTTGTTTATATTCATTCTTGTAAACTGAACATGCTCATCTATCTAACTATCTATCTACCTGCTTTAGTATGTATGTATGCATTGTATTTTTATTTCCTTTGGAAAGTAAAGTTAATGTGAAAGGAAGAGAGAAAAAGAAAGGGAGGAAGACAGATGCTTCAGTCGGTCTAAGCCCAGCTTAATTTGACAATCACCTGCCTGGCTGGCTGGCATGATCATCTTTTACAGAAAACAATTTTCAGCAAAGGTCATGTCTCCGACCATCGTGTCGTGATGATTTTGCAGGTACCCCAAGAGGCCCTTGAGTTTGCTAGAATGTCGATTAACTTCCGTTCCGGCAAATTCGGGTACTCCATATGTCCTATTTTCAGCAAAGGTGATGCTGAAATTTTCCGTGAATTTTAGCATGACTTTGCTAAAAAAATAGGACATATGGGGTACTTGCGACTAATGCATGGGCCGGGGTATCTTAGTACTTAATTAAGTAGGATCAACTGCCTCTTGTGTTATACATATAGAAGTGTGATATCAACTCATAGTTATTACTAATGTCAAGAGATGATGTAGTTTTGAATTATGAACATAGGAAATGTCGTCATCGGACGACGAAAGTCTCCTGGGGGAGTGTGGCTGGTGCCACGATGATCGAGGTCTGTGCGACAGGCCTCACCTGGACGATGATCGGCGCTTCAACATTAAGCTCGAGGACACCTTCGAAGTTGAAATGGTACACAACGACGACAATTGTTTTTTTTCATAATTAAGCATGACTTCAACTATTCAACGTGTAATTTTCATCTTTTACAATTCGAGTATATCTTATCCCATGCCATGCAAGGCGCTATGTCTTGGAGAGGATGGATTTTGAAGACCATGAAATTTCTGAAACAAAGAAAATTCACCTAAGGACTCATCACAATGTGGACTTTGAAGTAAATCTGTATAATTCTGAGAGCGTAACCCATTTTGGTTGCAAAAATTGGGAAGCATTTTGCAAGATGTATGTTTTGATGAGGGTATGCTTATCACCATGGATCTTGGTAATCCTGACATCGACCAAGACAATATGGACATTTGGGTCCTTATTGATACCCCTCCAGTTCTACCACTATGTGAGTTTCTCAAACATAGTTATTAGCTAATTTATATTGTTTATTTCAAAATAGTTGACAACTTATTTCCATTGAAAGCTTATTTTTATTGTTCAAAGAATGTGCGGGAGATGGTAGACAAAACCTACTACACCGATGGCTCCGAATTAACAACTTACAAGGAGAAAAATCATCTGGTCGGATTTTGTACTGACATTGAGAATTACAATATTCACAATCAAACTCCTCAATATTATGGTCAATACGTGCCACTAGTGCATGTGTTCAACTACGATAACTACCATGGAGATACCATGGTAAGATTTTTACTATTACGACATTCGTACATCTTTTGCATACTTCTAAAACTAGTACATCATTGCTAACTATGAAGTTATTATTATGTTTTTCAACAGATAATCCCAGAGAATTGTGTGCCTCATTTGATGTATCAGAAAGGTAGTCTTAATGTTTTGAACATACAGCCAGGTCATCCTACGAATCTCAACTGTCCATACGAGATTTCTAAAAGAAGTGGAGACATGAAAATCAAAGGATGGAAAAAATGTATGGACAGTCGTAAGGAGGTTCTTGGAAGCAAAAGGAAGCGAAGCGCAAGAATTGGAGACAGGATGATCTCCATTCTCCATAATGGAGAGTCAGGGTCTATATTGTTTTGTGCTATTTTACCTTAAATAGGGTATTTAGGTCCTGCCTAATACTGATGATCATGTGCTAAGAACAACTAAGTAGGGTTGGTTCGATGACTATCAAGATGATGACCGTATGACTTGTTGTTAATAACGAGTAGAAGTTGTATGCTGATGATTAGTAGGACTTGTGAGGATTAGTATTACTTCCGACAAACTCGCTACTCGCGGTCTCGAGACTTGTAATGTTCTATCTTTGTTCGGCCTTTTGAATTCAGAGACTAATCTTCTATTGTATTCGATGAATCTGCTCTTGCTGTGTGGTGCTGTCCATATTCTGTCCAATAATATATTTTGTAACTTGTGCAAAAATCAGAAAAGTAAAAAAAACCTAATATTCATACTAATGGCGCATCACCCCACATTGCGCCATTAGTATGACAGATACTAATGGCGCATGTTGGTCTATACTAATGGCGCACGGAGTGGTGCGCCATTAGTATACCAGATACTAATGGCGCACTTGTGGTGCGCCATTAGTATATAATACCAGTGGCGTGGTACTAGTGGTGCACCAGTAGTGCGCCATTAGTAGGCAAAACTGGTGCGCCACTAGTAGGCCTTTTCCTAGTAGTGCAATATTATCACATCATAGTCTAGTAGCTTTTGGAGTCTTAATTCCAAGCTCATAAAGTAGTGTTTGTATCCACATTACTTCAGTTGTGGCATTTGCCAAAGCTTTGTATTCAGCCTCAGTACTCGATCTAGAGACGGTAGCCTGCTTTCTTGCACTCCATGACACAAGATTGGATCCCAGAAATACAGCAAAATCCACCAGTAGACCTTCTATCATCAATACATCATGCCCAGTCTGCATCAGAGTGGGCAGTAACAAGCATAGAAGAAGATTTGGTAATCTGAAGTCCAAGTCCCTCTGAAAACTTAAGATACCTCAAAATTCTCTTAACTGCAGTCCAATGAGTAGTGCTAGGAGCATGTAAATACTGACATACCTTGTTGACAGCATAAGAAATGTCAGGTCGTGTAAGTGTTAAATATTGCAAGGCACCCACAAAACTCCTGTAATTTGTTGCATCCTCTGATCCAAGTGCCTCTCCACTTTCAACGGAAAGTTTTTCAGAAGTTGAGATAGGTGTACTCACAGGTTTACATTTTTCCAAACCTACTCTCCTGAGTATGTCAGCTGTGTATTTTTCCTGTGCCAGAAGTATACCATCTCTTATCTGTTTGACCTCTATGCCAAGAAAATAATGAAGATCTCCCAAATCCTTTAGGGAAAATTCCAACTAAAGATCTTTAAGCAAACAAGTGGTGGCACTTGAACTTGAACTAGCAACAATAATATCATCAACATAAACTAGAACAAAAATAGTGACAATTCCTTTATTATAAAATAACAAGGATGTGTCTGCCTTGGATGGTACAAATCCAAGTTGTTGTAGTTGCATGCTTAATCGCGAATACCAAGCTCTTGCGGCATGTTTTAAACCATATAAAGCTTTATCCAACTTACAGACATAATGTGGTGTACTTTGATTTTCATAACCTAGTGGCTGCCTGTAAGTGCATCTAGTGCCCCTTAGTGATTTTGGTGTATTGAAGACTTATAGGTTAAGGGACTAATGTGTTTATGAGTGTACACAGGTCTATAAGACTATGAGGAGTTTGATATTTACAGAGAAAGTCAACCCCTAAAAATGAAGTTCTTCAACTGAAGACTTTGGATTTCTGAAGACTTTCTGAAGACTTTGAAAGTGAAGAAATTGGTGTGACCTTGAAGACTTTGTATTCATTCGAGGAACATGAAGTGTGAAGACTTTTGTGTTCGTAGTTTCATTTTCTCTTTCTTGAGTCATGGGAAACACCGTATTGTTAAAGGGGGTCGAGGAAATACTAAGGAAAATTTTCCATGTGATGCTCAACTCAAAATCCTACACCTACCAATCCCTTCGAGTGAAGCCATTGGAAATCTCATACAGTTCAGTCATATTCTTCAGTGACAGAGACAAAGTTCTTCTGGTCTCTGAGGAATTTGTTCTGACTGAGGAGTTAGAAATTCACCAGTGCGGATTGCCTACATAGTGAGGAACATGATAACCCTGAGGAATTTGATACTCAAATTTTCGACCGTTGCTGTGCCTTGTGCCAGCTGTCCCAAAATATTTACCCACCTAACGGTCATATCATTGAAGGGCATTTATATCTTATCATGTCGGGCTGCTCCCTAGGCTATAAATAGCCGCCCCCTACAACCACTAGCTGGTTGGCTGCTCCGAGAGAAACTGACACTTGTCATTTGAGAGCATCCCATCCTCCGAGGACTTTGAGTGAAAATTATCAAGTGAGGAAAACCCAAACCCAAACACCTACAAACCCCAAATGATTGAGCATCACTGAAGAGATTGATCCTGCGTGGATCCGACGCTTGTTACCTTTGAAGACTATGCATCTTCCAGATGTTTAGGCGTCATGGTCTAGAGCATCCAAGAGGAATTGTGGATCATCGAGTGACCGAGTTTGTGAAGGTTCGAAAGTCACCTAAAGACTTACCACGAGTGATTGGGTGAGGTCTGTGTGACCTTAGCTCAAGGGGAATACGGTGAGGACCGAGTGTTTCGAACTGCGTGTTCAGGACTGGGTGTCTGGGATTGTGTGTCCTCAGGTTTAAATACCTAGCCGCCCTAACCAGACATACAACTGTCACAGCAGTTGGAACTGGTCTACCAAATCATTGTCTTCACCAAGCTACCTGGTTCCATTTCCTCAACCCTTTCAAATTTCCTCAGTTATGTGTTGAGTGCTTGTTCATATTTGTTTGAAGACTTTGACTAAAGACTTTCTCAATTTCCTCAGTTCAATTTCTTCAGTCTGTTTGTCTTCATCTTGTGTCATCCTGTGTTTACGCTTTTCGTACTCTGTGCTTGTCTTTATTTCATCATGATGACCATGCTTGTGTTATGTTATGTTTACTTCTGAGTACTTATTCCGCTTCAAGTAGTTCTTCGCTAAGGAATTTCCTCACCCTGAAATTCCTCATTGAAGAATTCATAAAAATCGCCTATTCACCCCCCTCTAGTCAACATAACGCACTTTCAATTGGTATCAGAGCCAGGTTCTCCTTTGTTCTATGTGATTTTGGTTTAACCGCCTAGAGTTTTAGTTATGTCGACCGCAGGTATGATCAAGGTTTCCGCTGGGTGTCCTACCTTCGATGGGACGTACTACCCCTACTGGAAGAATAAGATGCGCATGCATGGTGAGGCAATTGATAACGATCTCTGGTACGTTGTGGAGAATGGTGTTCCCTCTGTCACTCCCACCATCAACGCTGCTGATGTGAAGAGATTCAAGCAACTCGACTCTCAAGCAAAGAATATCATATGTGGTCATCTGAGCAAAGGGCAATATGGCAGAGTGAGTGCTTTGGAGACAACCAAGCTTATCTAGGACAGGCTGTCCAAGGTAAATGAGGGAGTCTCAACACAGCGTGACTCTCGAGTTGATGTTCTTCGAAATCTCTTCAACCGCTTCAAAAGACTCGACAATGAACATGTTCAGCAAACCTTCGACCGCCTCACTGACATCTCAAATGAGCTTCAAGCACTTGGTGCCGCCGATATCACCGATCATGAGGTGGTGAAGAAATTACTGAGATCGCTTGATTTCTCATTTGACACCTTGGCATTGATGATACAAGAACATGGAGACTATAAGTCACTTGATCCCGCTGATATCCTCGAGAGACTAAACACTCATGAGTTTCAGCTTGCTGAGAAGAGAGATCTCTATGGATCAAGTTATGGTAGATCACGTGCTCTGAAGGCCAAGGCAGTATCCGAATATGATGGTGAAGATTTTGACAGCAGCCTTGGTGATCCTGAAGAACTAAGCCAGGAGCTAGCAATGCTCGTGAGGAAATTCCAAAAGTTCTCAAGACATGGTCGTTTTGGTAAATCCTCAAGAGGTGGTGACTTGAGATCAGATTCCTCATCCCATGAATACAAGAAGAGACTCTGCCATAAATGCAAAAAACCTAGACACTACATTCAAGATTGTCCTCAGTGGGAAAAGGAATCGAAGAAGAAGAAGTACAAGGATTACAGTTTTGATGATTCAAAGAAGAAGAAGAAGAAGAAATCTTCAAAGTCCTCATCATCAAGACCCTCAAAGTCCTCATCTCACAAGAAGAGCAGCTCCAAGAAGGCTCGAGTATCCATTGGCAAGGAAATGGACTCTGAGGCTGAATCTGGAGAAAATGAGGAAGAGGAGGAATCTGAGGAGTCAGACTCTGGTGTGGAAAGCCTAGCCCTCGCAACTGCATTTGTCAGCAAGTCTATCTTCAACCCTGAAGAAATTTACCTCCGCAACACTACTGACTATGACAACGAGGACTATGCTCCCACCTATTGCTTCATGGTAAAAGGTTCAAAGGTACTCAGATATCCCTCCTCTGAATCTAGTGAGGATGAATCTGATGAAAACCTCAAACCCAGCTACTCTAAACTTGCTAAGATTGCTGTGAAACTACAAAAGGCTCTTGAAAAGTTTCAAAATATGCTAGAAAAAAGCGATGATATGTTGGGAGAGGAAATGGATCGCACAAAAATCTTGATTGAAAATCTTCAGAGACTTGAGTCCAAGTTTGACAATCTTGAAGGTCATCATAAGACTCTCCTATCTGATCATGAGAAGCTTTCTTATGAATTTCTTCAAAGAAAGCAAGACCTTGAGTAGTTAAGAGTGAGTTATGAAGATCTTCAGAAGGAGCGTGATTCATTACTCGCTCAACAGATCAATGCTACTCAGGATGAATTTGTTCCTCCAAGCTTGAAGTGCATTGAACGTGAAACTGCTAATTCTTCACCTGAATGCTCAGATACTTCCATTGCTGAAAATTCTTCAACTGCCTCTGCTATCTCTAATTCCTCATCTGAGGACATTGCTAGTATCACTGATGATGCAGGGCTAAAGGAATTGTATATGACAAGCATGTACAAAAGCCTCAAAGGGAATCAGGCTCTTTGTGATGTGTTTAAAAAGCAGATCCTCAACAGGAACCCTAGGAAAGAGGGTATTGCCTTTGAGAGGAAAATCAATGCTGATGGGTCCTACTAGAAACCCGAGCATTATCCCAAAACCTCATGGGTTGCTGCAAAGGGACCTTCAGTGGATCCATCTACCTTATCTAGCTTTACGTGTGAATCTTCATATTCTCCTGATGAGTCATTTGACTCCAATTATAAACTGTTCAAAAATCAGAATGGTAAAGTATTTGCTAGATATGTTGGCACTAACTGCAGGAACGGTCCTCCTATGAAGAAAATCTGGGTTCCCAAAAGATGCCTTGAAAATCTTCAGGTGAATGTCATCATGACGTCACCTGTGAAGAATAGGAACCCCCAGATCAAATTCTTCATATGGACCTAATTATTCATATGGATCCAAGTCCTCATACGGACCAAACTCCTCACGTGGATCAAATTCCTCAAAAGGATCAAAGTCCTCATACGAGCATCATCGTGCTAACCCGTCTGTTTCGCAGGGAAGATCTAAGGATTATGGATATGTGCATTATTCTTCAAATCATTATGTTCATAAGTCCTCGAAGAATTTCTCTGCTTACTCTTATGCTTACCCTAACCACTCTTATGTGAAACGAAGTGGATTGACATCTATGCCACCTTTCTCTTATGGAGCTCACAGAATGATGACCTCTTTGCCACCCCTTCAGATGTGGGTGGTGAATAAAAAGAACTAACCTCTTATGCAGGGTCAGGTCTCCAGATGAACTTAAACGTCCGATGAATTTGCTGGAGACCTGGATATGCTTGAAAGGACGCAAGCTAATCATGAAGAAATGAATTTTCATTTCTCACGTCCTCATACTGTTTTATCTGTCCATTGTCTGATGAAATTGATGCCATATTCTTCACTGATGAAGTATATGAGTTCGTAAGTTGCACTAATTCATCTCCAGGAAGATCAACCCAAAGCCACTGAGTGGGTCCTCGATAGTGGATGTACAAATCACATGACTGGTGACATGAGCTTATTGATGGACACTGCTTTATCTCCATCACAGCTGAAGCACATCACCTACGCTGACAAAGGCAAAAGCAAGGTATTGGGTCTAGGTAAGGTTGCAATCTCAAAGGATCGACACATGGACAAAGTCATGCTTGTTGAGTCCTTAGGGTTCAACCTCATGTCTGTCTCAATGCTTTGTGATCTTGATATGGTGGTTGTCTTTGGCAAGTATCGTTGTGTTGTGATCATGGAAGCTGAAAATTCCAAAGTCTTCGAAGGATTTAGGAGAGGAGATTTGTATATTGTTGATTTCTCTACAGGACCACAACCTGCTACATGTCTACTTGCAAAAGCTTTAGAAGGCTGGCTATGGCATCGATGACTTGGTCATGCTGGCATGAGGAATCTGCACATGCTCGCGAAGAAGAAGCATGTCATTGGCATTGAAAATGTCAAATTCCTCAAGGATCACTTATGCGGAGCCTGTGAAGCTGGAAAGATGACCAAGGCCAAGCATCCAGCGAAGACTATCATGACTACTACTCGACCATTTGAATTGCTTCACATGGATCTCTTTGGCCCCACTCACTATGCAACATTTACTAATGCTGCATCCTTACATGGCTTTGTCATTGTTGATGATTACTCTCGATATACATGGGTCCATATTATCACTTACAAAATTGAAGTGTAGGAAGTCTTCAAATGATTTTCCTCGAGGGCTTCAACCAACTTCAGTGTGAAGATAAAGAATGGAACTGAGTTCAAGAACACTGGCCTTGATGACTATCTTGATGAACTTGGTATTACTCATGAGTTATCTGCTCCTTATACTCCTCAGCAAAATGGCGTCATGGAGCGCAAGAACATGACTCTTATTGAGATGGCCCACACTATGCTTGATGAGTACAAGATGCCTCCTCGCTTCTGGCCTGAGGCAATTGATACTGCGTGCCACATCATCACAGAGTATATCTTCACAAATTCTTCAAGAAGACTGCCTATGAAGTCCTCACTGACAAGAAACCCAATGCGAGTTATTTCAAAGTCTTTGGTGCTAAATGTTGGATTAGTGATCCTCATCACAGTTCTAAATTTGCACCGAAAGCACATGAAGGTTTTATGCTCAGTTATGGTAAGGACTCGCACACCTACAGAGTCTTCAACACCTGTCATCACAAGGTTGTTGAAACAGTAGATGTGTGGTTCGATGAGACTAATGGCTCACAAAGAGAGCACCTACCTCCTGTGACAGATGAAATACCGCCCGAGGAATCTATTAAGTTCAAGGCTACAGAGGATGACATTCCTACTATAGAATCATCTAAAGAAGTTATTCCAGAGCATGAGGAACGTCATGCTAATGCACCTGAGGAAATGGTGCTGAAGAAAATGCTGATCAAATTCCTCAATGTCAACCCGCTCATCCTCGCGCCGCAAATGAAGTGCAAATTGAGAAAATCATCAGCGACATCAACATTCCAAGTCCTCTCACACGCTCAAGAGCTTCACATTTATCTAACTTTTGTGGGCACTTTGCTTTCATCTCTATCATACAGCCCACTAAGGTAGATGAAGCATTTCTGGAGCCTGAGTGGATTCAAGCTATGCAATAAGAATTACATCAGTTCGAGCTCAACAACGTCTGGGAACTGGTCAAACGCCCAGATCCTCGCAAGCACAATATCATCGGCACAAAGTGGATCTACCACAACAAGCAAGATGAAACTGGCCTTATGGTGAGGAATAAAGCACGGCTTGTAGCTCAAGGCTACACACAGGTTGAAGGAATTGACTTCGATGAAACTTTTGCACATGTTGCTAGACTTGAGGCTATTCACATATTACTTGCTTATGCTAACCATCATGATATCACTTTATATCAAATGGATGTGAAAAGTGCATTCCTCAATGGTAAGTTTGAGAAAGAAGTATATGTTTCTCAACCCCCAGGTTTTGAAGATCCAAAGCATCCTGACAAAGTTTTCAGACTAAATAAGGCCCTCTATGGCCTCAAGAAGGCCCCACGGGCGTGGTATGATACTTTGAAGGAATTCCTCGTGAAGAAAGGCTTCAAACCCGGTTCACTCGACACTACTCTTTTCACTAAATCTTATGATGGTGAACTATTTGTGTGTCAAATATATGTTGATGATATTATCTTTGGCTGTACTGACCAATGTTATACTGATGAATTTGGTTATATGATGAGAGAGTAATATGAAATGTCTATGGGAGAATTGAAATTCTTCTTAGGTCTTCAAATTCATCAACAATGCAATGGCATATTCATATCTCAGGAGAAATACCTCAAGGATGTATTGAGGAAATTCGGCATGCAAGATTGCAAAGGCGTCAAAATTCCTATGCCCACAAATGGCCATCTATGCACTGATGAAAATGGTATTGACTTCGATCAAAAGGTATACATCTACATGATTGGTTCTTTATTGTTGAAAATGGTATTGACTTCGATCAAAAGGTATACCACTCCATGATTGGTTCTTTATTGTACTTATGTGCATCTAGGATAGATATAATGCTTAGTGTTTGCATGTGTGCCCGATTTCAAGCTACACCAAAGGAATCACACCATAAGGCTGTGAAACATATTCTTCGATATGTAGCTCACACACCAACACTTGGATTATGGTACCCCAAGGGCTCGGCTTTTGATCTCATTGGATATTCTAACTCTGACTATGCTGGTGATCGTGTGGACCGCAAGTCAACATCTGGTACATGTCATTTCCTTGGACGATCTTTGTTCTGTTGGTCCTCAAAGAAACAGAACTACGTATCATTGTCTACTGCTGAAGCTAAGTACATTGCTACTGGTTCTTGCTATGCTCAATTGTTGTGGATGAAGCAAATCTCAAGGACTATGACGTCAACGTGAAGAATGTGTCTCTCTTCTGTGACAATGAGAGTGCCATCAAGATTGCTCACAACCCAATTCAGCACTCGAAGACAAAGCACATTTAGATTCGTCATCATTTTCTTCATGATCATGTGTTGAAGGGCGACATTTATATTGAGCATGTGAAGACTGAAGAACAGCTAGCCGATATCTTCACAAAGCCCTTGGATGAGAAGAGATTTAGCAAGTTGCCGTGTGAGCTAAATATCTTAGAATCTTCGAATGTTCTTTGAAAAGGACACTCATCCTAACACTTATGCAAAATTGATGACTTAGATGTGCAACACATGAAGAAACGTTTTTCTTCAATCAATGAAGACTAACACTCTAAGCGTGAAGAAATTATTGAAGAATTTGATTCTCAGAACCCTACGGCAATTGTACGCGATGTCTGAAATCATCATTTTTATACGGTGGGTCACGCCACCACCAAAAGTTGAAAATCTTCAATTGAGCTTTTCCTCAGTTCTTTGAAATTCCTCAGTTGTTTTTCAACTTTGCATTGTCTTCACTGTTTTCGACATTTTTCTTCATTGGCTATATATATATATATATATATATATATATATATATATATATATATACCTATACAACATTCACTTATGGCTAATTCCTCAAGTTGCTTTTTCTGCTAAGTGAATGTGATCGGACCCTACCCCCTCTATGCTAAACTCAACCCATTCTATTCACAAATTCTTCATGTGCGTTCTATTTGAAACTCGTTCAAAATCTTCACTATGTCGTTGTCAGCTGTAGAAATTGCAAACGGAACTTTAAAACCTATCTTATCTAAATTTTCGGCTTTGCCGCTCGAACCGTTCGACATCCCACGACAACACTTATCCATTCACCCACGATCTTACACGATCTCCACTTCTCAGTATGTGGGTGACACATGTCAAGCGAATGCGAAGGGTCAGGGGCACATTCATCCAAAGTCTTCTGGCGAACAGTTTTTCACCGTGGCTATAAATACCCCCTCCCCTTCCTCACTTCTCTTTTACTCCGCTCGACCTCACTCCAGCTCGAGCTTCTCAAACCCTAGCGCCTCCGCTACTTCATCATCGCCGGTGAGGAAGAGTTGCACTGCCTCAACCTCGTCGCCGTCGTACTCGCACCGGCCGCGGATTTCTTCACTCCGCCGCCGCCGTAGTTGTCTTCCTCTGCCAAGTTAGGGCGTGGAAGATCTGCACTGACGAACTTCACATCTCCACTTCCCAGTTTGTCGTGTTCTTTGTACAGGGTAATTAAAATTTACTTTTACTGCCCTCTTTGATTCAAATGATTTCTACAAAATCCTCAAAGGTGTTTTTCTTCATATCTTCACACACTAAAACACCTCACATGTCATATGTTCTTGATTCGTTTCTCTAAGCTATGTTTTTCTTCAAGATTCCTCAAAGTGTGGATTTTCGATCTATACATCTCTGGAACCTAAGACAAAGAATGCTTAGTGAAATTCTTCAAGACTCATCTGGTCAAATTCCTCAAACTTGTTCTTTTTGAAAAACCTCTGAGAACGCATATGACCCCTCCAAATTCCTCGCAACTATACTCTGTTCACAGGTACTCGTGTCAGCTGCTGAATCACTAGGTTCTCATCAACTTAACTCATTTGCAGCGTTCCTCGAAGAAAAGTTGCATACATCTTCAGAGAATTCCATTGTTCAAATTCCTCAATTGAAGAAAATGGCTGGCGGTAAGAAGCCACTGAAAGTAGCAAAGAGGCCTGAGGTCAACATTGCCTTTGAAATCCCTGAGGACATCTATGCTGGGTACTGCACACCCCCTGAGGAAGATAAAAATCAGCGCAAGGTGCGCATTCAAAAGATTGAGAGGAGATGGGCAAGAGAGTGGAGAGAGTATAGATATGTTACTCCAAAATACATGAAGAAATTTGCTCTAAATCCTTCATGCCCAAGACCTCCATTGGCACCTGGCCAAGAAGCAGATCCCACCAGCCTCAAGTGCGATGAGGATTATCCTGATGAATGGGCCAAGTGCCAGGCCAAGTTGGCCAGACAAGCAAGAGAAGCAGTGAGGAAATTCAACAAAGACTCTGCTGCTGCTGCTGCTGCCACTGCTGAGGTCTCTGCAAGCAAGCCAAAGAAGGCCATGCCAAAGAAGCCTGCTCACAAGCCAAGTGCTTCTCCATCAATGCCCTCACGGCCAAGTTCCTCAGCAATGCCCTCTCGGCCAGATTCCTCAAAGCCCTCACGGCCGACTCCTCACGCCGCTCCTAAGTCCTCAGTTGCTCTGCCAAAGTCCTTAGCTGCTCCGACAAAACCGTCAGCACCTGTGCATCTCGCCACATGCCAAAGGACGAAGGGCATCTCTATTGCCTCAGGAGCATCTGCTAGTTCCTCAGCACCACTGCATTCTTCAACTGGTCCCACTCTGTTGAAGACCAAGGCAACTGCTGGACGAGGCTCTCGACCAAGTCCTCAAAAGAAGCAGGTCGCCTTCCAAGTGCCGTCTGATGAAGACAAAGCTGATGATGAGGAACTTGCCGAAATCATCAGAGACAGGCAGGTCAAGGCCGCTAGAGCCAAGGGCACAAGTGTGCCTCTGCTTTTGGGTCCAAAGATGATCCTTGAGTACATTGACCTATGACACAAGGACCCAAATACTCCTATGCCCGATTTCAAGCTGACTCCTGGCCAAAGTCATATGTTGACTCACTTCATACAAGAAGAGAAATGGAAGTTTGAGAAGGCTAGGCAGATCAAGAAGGCGCAATACAAAAAGAGCGCTTCCTGAAGAAGAATGTTGTCTCTATGACAAATGAAGAACCTGTCACAATTCAATCAGAGATCAAGAAACTCAATGATGAATTTGACGCATACCATGATGACTGGCTTGGAGCCAAAGTTAGGTTTGTGAAATTGACTGAAAAGTTCACTTCCACTGTTGCGGCCCCAACGCAACATGAAATTCCTCACGCTGAAGCATCTGCTCAGCCGACTGAAGAAAATGCCAGCACCGCTGATGAAAATTAGGCTGCTGAAGAAAATGTGAGTTCTAGGGCTGATGACTGCATTCCAGCCGCTGAAGAAATTTCCAGGGCATCCACTAGTGGTGCACCTGAAGAAAATGAAGAAGTCAGGGCAACTGCATCAGTTGTGCCTGAAGAAACTCAACCAAATTCGTCTGCTCCTCCTGCGCCTACCCCAACTCCGATCTTTCCATCTGCTTCAGATGTGAAGAAGACTAAGGCTGCGGAGTGTGCAGCAGTGAAGAAAAGGAAGGCATCAACTTCATCAGATTCTTCAGCTCCGAAGAAGATGAAGTCTTTGACAAGCTCGTTTGCAAACCCAATTGATGTTGTTCCTATCTCAACCATGCCATCAAAGGACCTTGTTCCTTTTGGTGAAGAATATGTGATTCCAAGTGAATCCGATGAAGAGAATCCCTCTGCTGCTTCGTCAGAGCAGATGGATGAAGAAATTGAAGTGGGTATAATCCCTTCAACACCAGTTGTCTCCTCGCCTATGCCTCAGTTTATTGCTGAAGAGGCCAGCGTTGAAGAAATGGAAGATGAAGATGTGGACATTGGCTGTACCACACCCGTGCTAAGTGATGATTTTTGGGAAAGTCAGCACCCCAACTCTCCACTCTTCACACTATTGCAATAAATCCCTCAGTCCCCAGTAACTACTGTACAAATGGGATCTGATGAACCACATGCCACACTATCTGTCCATGAAGAAATTCCAGCCACTAGTGCTGAAGAACATGTAAATGAAGAATTGAAGTCCCAGGCTGCCACTGAAGAAGTACCTGAAATTCCTTAGCAAGTGGAACCTGAGATTGAGATCCCGGAGGTTGTGATGCAATTGACTTACACTCCTCACCCCAAGCCAAAGGATCCATTCTCAAAGAAGCAGAAATTCAAGGCTGATGATTTCTTCGGCGAGCACGTGTTCTTCACTGACTACAACCCTTATGATTCTGCTCGTCTTAGGAGGAAGCGCTTCTGGACTGCCAGCCAGGCCAACTTCTATTCTTCACTGCTTTTCAACAAGGACAAAATCTTTTACCATGAGCATATTCCTCATGTGGACATGGAATCATTGCCTTGTTTCACTCCTGTGCTCAGTGTGCTTCATGACGCAAGCCTCCTCAACTTTTGCACTGACATTGTTGATTGGAATGAAGAGCTCATTCTTTAGTTCTACTCTACACTACATATCACAGGTGATCCTGAAGATATCAACACCTGGGTCTTGGACTGGATGACCGATAATACTCATTATAAGGCACCGGCCTCTGAATTGCTTCATGCCCTGCCCATCAGTCCACCCAGTGAAGGAGCTCGCTGCCTGTACCAAGAACCTGAACTCACTGCTCATTACATGCAAGTGTTAATGAATCCTCTGAAGCCCGGTCAAGCCCCAAGGACCAAATTCCTCGTAAAGGATTTACTCTATGTGCCCAGAACCGTCTATCGCATTCTGACGAGGACAATGAGTCCCATCAAAGGCCACGACTCATCTGATGAGGAAATAGTTGGCATCATGAAGAATCTGCATTTCAACATCATTCATAGTATTCCTATCAACTATCACGATTTCTTCATCAGGACTCTGGCAAATGCTGCACTTTCTCCGTTTGAGCTGAAGCCTTATGCACCTTCGATTATGAGATTCCTCAGGACAAGGTCTTCACTCAACTTCAAGGCTGATTTTCAGAATCACCTCAGCTAATTGCCCCCAATTGAAGCCCTCAAGGAGACTTTTACTTCAACTGATGGAAAAGGCAAGGCTCCTGCTATCATTGATGAAGGCATTCATCCATTGGATTGTCGGTGTAAAAAAATAGGGGCACATCTTTGTACCCCTTTCCCTGTGCACGGGCAGTCAGAGCCGCGCCCACGGCCACACCAAGCAGAACGAGGGAGGTGAGCCAAGGTAAGATCGAAGCCCAAGACAATCAACAATGCCAAGGCCAAGGCCAAGACCACAAAGAGCAGAGGGACGAAGCAGGTTCCCCCGGCAAGACCCTTGCCGGGTGGCCTCAGCGGCCCCGGTAAGACTCTTGCCGGGACAGCTCGCCCCATGCCAACAGAGCGAGCCACCCTTGAGCCCACGACCCCCAGTACCATCATCAACATAGGGCCGGGGCTCGGGAAGGCACCCCTGTGGTGGCATACGGATCTTTGCGAAGACATATTCAAGATCAGATTAGAAGACGACGATCCTCGGCAAGATCCCTGCCAAGGAAGGCCACCAGACCCCCGGCAAGATCCTTGCTGGGGACGAGAACACGCCATGGCGAGACCCCTTGCGGGGCCACCCGGCAAGGCCCCCGCCAAAGACGCCGGCAAGGCCACCGCCAAGCCCACGTCAACGAAGCTCCCACCGCCGTTCACATGCAGTTGCCAGCCCAACCAGCTGGGTGGGCACCTGCGTGGCAACATGCTGCTCCCAGTCCAACTCATCAAGTGCCTGCATGGCGGCATGCAGATCTTCGTGAAGGCTCCACCACCACGCCAACTCAGCTGCCTGCTTGCCTACATGGCACCACACCCATCCTTGGCCGAGGCATGTGTCAAAGCGAGGAGAAGCGGCGACGGATGGGATGGGACTCTCCCCATACCCGATAAAGCAAGAGGACACCTAAGTGGTGCATTAAATGCATCTTATCCTGTAATACGAGGGATAACCTCGTGCCACTGTAGACCTTTCCACCTCCTGTGTGCCACGGTGGCAACCCATTTTTCCTATAAAAGGAGGCCCGAGGCGACAAGGAGAGGGATTCGGCTCTTTGGAACCACACGCTGACCACAGCTAGTTCGAGAGCTCAAGAACTCTCAGAAATACACCCACCAAAGAAGGACTAGGGTTTTACACATCCTTGCGGCCTGAACCTGGGTAAACGATCCTCATGCTGTCTACTAGCCCTGCTCTCACTAGTGCAGAACCGGGCAATAGCACCGGTTCGTAAGGCCCTTTAGTGCCGGTTTGGTAACCGGCGCTAAAATGTAGGCACTAAAGGCCCCCCCTTTAGTACCGGTTCAACACGAACCGGTGCTAAAGGGCAACCACGTGGCACGAGCCAACTTCGGGGGCAGGGAGCCCTTTAGTACCGGTTGGTGTCACCAACTGGTATTAAAATATTGGGGGGGTTTTGGGTTTATGATTTATTTTTCATTTAATTTTGTGTTTTCCATTTAATTATTTTTCGTTTGCTGGTATTTTACGATACTACATATTGTACACGTTATGCGTATATATAAATAGAATTTCTAGTAGAACTGATCATAATATATATATATATATATATATATATATATATATATATATATCATCGAATGTCTCACAACCACCATTAATTAATTCACACATATATACACACATGTATATATATATATATACAATTTCTCCTAATTGGTGCCTTCGGAGCCAGTGGCATTAGCCTAGCTAATTGGTGCCTTCGGAGCACGATAACAATTGGAAGTGGTTCATGGGGGCGGTAGCGGGTAATAGTATTCTCCTTTGGGATCTATGACCTGGTCGAGCAAAAATCCCGCTATTTCCTCTTGAATTGCTTCTATGCGGTCCTGTGCTAGGAGCTTGTCCCGCACCTCTTTGAACTGTTAAGAAGGAGATCAATATGCATGTGTATTAGTTGTGTGACTAGATATCGATAATGGTGTAAAAATTGTGAATAGTGTTCTGACAATCGATATCGTACCCACTCCTGTCTTTGAGATTTGCTCCTTTCGGACGCCATCATGCGAATGTTCTCGCAAACGTAGTATGCACATAGATCATTCCCCGGCGCCTGCTTCAGGGCCTTTACGAGAATGGAATTTGATCAGATAATAATTAATCAAGCATGATAATTAAAGAGATGGCAGCTAGCTAGTACTACTTAATTACTTACCTTGGGTCGATACCATTTCAAATTTTGTTTCCATGGGCCTGGAGTGGCCCTGATGAACTTTGCCCAAGCCCTGCCCGCCGACAAAGAAAATGAATAAATGGGTTATTAAATAGTTGTTATCAGGAAATGACGAACTAATTAAATAGGCCAAGATATAGTTAATAATGATTGAAATTACCTGTTGACTATCACCTTCACGATGGTGTAGTCACTTGCTTAAGTAGTGATTCTAGTACTTCAACTGTTCCTTCATCAATTTCAATGATTAACAAGATCCAGTGAAGTCTGCATGCACACACGTTTGCATGTCTTAATTAAGCGGGCATATGTAAGCAAAAACATGTAGCTATAGCTAGTAGGGAAAAACAGAATTTGTAGTACAAGACAGTGTGACTCACTTGAAGTTGTAAGGAAGTAGTATATCTTCATTGTATTTGAGTTCCTTGAAGAACTGTAGCATGCTTTCCTCTACACATTTTTCATGATATGGATCTATTTTCCATGTTTATTCATTAATGGTATTTGGGTCAATGGACCCAATGCCATAGCGTCCACCTTTTTTCATTTCATAAATCTTCATCCTGCATAATACCACAGAAAAGAATATAGTGAGGATAATTATAGGTAATGATTGATCAAAATGATCACTACAGCTAGCTTGAGACTTAAATTACAGAAAGAAATGACTTACAGAAAATAGCCACTTACGATAGATTTGTCGAGTGTGTCTTTATTGTATAGCTGAAATAGTTCTGAATACTCAACGATCACAACTTTCTTATGGTAGTAATGCTCCTTGTTGACATTCACCATGAGGGACTCTCGATTGGAAATCTTGGTAATGTCCATGTACCATTGATGCAATTCATACATTCTAGTAGGGAGCTTAGTGACCTCCTCTGGCTCGACCAAAGGTTGGCCCCGAGCATATTTCTGTTTTATTTCCACCTCTCTAGTCAGAGACATGGGCTCGATATCGAGGAGTTGTCCAACAGTGATCCCGATCGATTCAGCCTGCGCAATATGCTCCTCGGTTATTACCACATCACCCACCCCGGGAATGTTAACGGTTTGCCCACAATAATATTGGGCGCGCCTACTCTCATGTGTTGTTGGCATAACAAGCGGGGGGATTGATTGCGCCGCCTGTTCTCCCAGCTGGGGAACGGTTTTACCGCTCCTTTTGCCAGCTGATTTGCTCGAGCTCGAGCTCGCCTCTTTCTGTAGACGTGCTCGATTTAACTTCTTGATGTGGCGCTCATAGTCTGTGTCAACAGGCTTGGGAGCTGGTGGTCTAGCCATACGAATGAAGTGGTCAATCTTTTCCACAGGCACTTTCTCCCTTGGCGGCGGTGGCGGTTTCGGTGCAAAATGGGCTTCCACCTCGGCCTTCGATATGGCTACGTTTTCCTCCTCGGACTTGTCGTAAGGCCTCTGCGGAAGAGGCGCGAGGCTTGGACCATATTGAAATCGCTTGCCTCCGCCTGTACCTCCAGTACTACCTCGACTTGTACCGCTACGCACCATAGCTGAGGCGGCTCTCTTCCGTGATTGCTGAGGCGGCGAAGACGGCTGACGTGGCTGAGTTGGAGGAGGAGGAGTGGCCTGAAGCTGTGCCGGACTTGGAGGAGGAGTGGCCTGAAGCTGTGCTGGACTTGGAGGAGGAGTGACCTGACGCTTTGCCGGACTTGGAGGAGGAGGAGTGGCCTGAAGCTGTGCCGGACTTGGAGGAGGAGTGGCCTGACGCGTTGGTGGACTTGGAGGAGCGGGAGTCTGCTGACTCGGTGGCGGACTGCGACGAGGAGTCGGATGACGCGGTGTCGGTGGCCTTGGAAAGATGATGCAATCCTTTCTCCATAGGATGATACGATGGTTGGCCTCTCCTAGTGTGTGCTCATCGTCACCTCCATGAATGTCAAGCTCTAGCCCCGAATATTGGTCCACCACCTCATCAACCAAGACACGAGCATAGCCCACTGGAATCGGGTTGCAATGGAAGGTTGCCTCGGGGGGATTTGTAAAAGCAAGGGCGTCCGCCACCTTCATGGATATGTTCTTCATTTTGAAGTGTAGCTCGCAGTTAGTGTTCTCCATGATGTCATCCACTAGGTAGCTATCCAGCAATGCGTCGCCCGGGGCAGAACCCATGCTGCTTCTCGGCATGGATGTGACGGTGCTATCCATTGGTGGATCATCCGCTAGCTGCTGAGACCCCTTTGCTGGCTAAGTGAGTCGATCTGCTCCTGCTGCCGCTGGAATTTGACTGCCAAGTCCGCGTGCGCTGATTCTAGGCCTTGAAGGCGTTCATAGTCTAGCTTCCTCTGCTCCTCCTCCATCTTCCTCTTCTTCTCCTCCGCAATCTTCTTTCTCGCACGGGTTCTGTAGTCGGTGTTCCAGTCCGAAACCCCCTCATACCACGGAATAGCGCCCATGCCTCGTGTTCTTCCCAGGTGTTCAGGATTTCCCAGGGCATGCGTAAGCTCGTCATTCTCTCTGTTGGGCTCGAACAACCCCGATCGAGCCTCTTCTATTGCAACAAGTAGCTTATCTTCGGCTCCGTCCAGACATGCCTTCTTCGAAACTTTTCTTGTCTTCGGGTCCAACTCCCCCCCATGCGCATAGAACCAAGTCCTGCACCTGGGGGGCCAGCTCAATGTTTCTGGAGTGACACCTGCATCCAACATCTCTTTCTCAGACTTATCCCACTTAGGCATTCCCACCACATAGCCACATGGCCCCAGCTTATGGAACTTATCCTTTTTGCGGCATTGGCCTTGTTTATTCTGGACCGTTCATTAGATAATTCCGAATCCTTGAATTTCATGAAATCATCCCAATGAGCACTTTGCTTCTCTAGTGTTCCCTCGAATATTGGAGTCTTCCTTCCTCCCTTGACGTACTTGGCCCATTCACGAATCTTGTGGTTCTTGAATGCAACCGCCATCTTCCTAAGAGCAGCATCCTTGACTTTCTCCACATCTGCATCTGTGAAATGATCCGGTAGGGTGAAATGTTCCATGAGCGTTTCCCAAAGCAAATGTTTTTGTCTGTCGTCGACAAAAGTAACTCCTGGATGTGGCTTTGCTGGCTCTCTCCATTCTTGAAGGGAGATCGGGAGTTGGTCCTTCACCAGAACTCCGCACTGACGAATGAACTTGTCCGCAATCTTCTTAGGCGCTAATGGTTCGCCATTAGGTCTGATTGCCTCGATATTGTACTTTACGCCCTACTTCAACTTTTTGTTTGGGCCTCGTTTTGTCCTGTTGCCTGAAGATTTGCTTGATCCAGATGGCTGAAAGAAGAAAGATCGATTCATTAATATATCTTCAAGTCATTTAAAACATGTGATGATCACCAGATGCGTGCTTATATAAATATATATACCTCGCCGGTCTTTGTTGTTTCAAGATCAACATTTTCTTTCGTCATGTTCATAGTTCATGACTTCATCAATTCGGTCGTCGCGATCGAATATCATATCACCCTCCCCGGTGTTGTTTAGATATTCGGAGCCGTCATAATCTTCTTCATTCTGATCATCATCTGGCCGCGAGGATTGCATATGATATTGAACAGGGCCTCTTCTCCCTCTCTGCCGTATTGTCCGCCATAGGTTTTGTTTAACTAATCTAAAAGAAATATATTCAAATTACAATGCATGGATGCAATCAATTAATAAGGAAAAACTGAATCAATCATAGTACATAATAAGCATCATCGAATATAATCTCGAATACGTCGTCTCGAATAATAGATATAATCTCGAATACATCGTCTCGAATAATAGATATAATCTCGAATACATCGTCTCGAATAATAGATATAATCTCGAATACATCATCTCGAATAATATATATAATCTCGAATACATCGTCTCGAATAATAGATATAATCTCGAATACATCGTCTCGAATAATATATAATGTCAAATACATCGTCTCGAATATTATATATCGAATACATCACTGGCTAGGTAGCTAATAAAGATCAAATACTACAAAAGAATCTAGGACACTCGCGGTTCCTGCAGGACGGGCGGTGGACACCCAAAGAGAAGGAACCCTCACAGGATCATAGCTGAAGTGAGATCCCTAAAGAAACTGCCAGGTATTGGAGAACCTGCCGCCCTCTAACGCAACCATGTAGTGATGGACGTGCTCGTCCTCCTCCCAGACACGGCGACGTAACACCTCCGTCGGGGCCAGCTCCCTCCGCACCGAAACTGGCCCACGCGAACGCCACCAAACGAGATCAGGGTCGACGACGGGACCCGGGGCCAGGTTCCTCATCAAGCGGCGTGCCCCTCCAGGCAGCACCTCCCAGTGCCAGCCCGGCGGAGCCCAGTCCCAGACATGGGTCAGCCGAACATCGTCGCGGACGGGTCGACGGCGAGGATGCTGGCCGGGCATCGTTGAGAACAAATACTAGCTATATGCCCGCAAAAAATAATTTTTTTAATGATTGGATTTTGATAACTAAAATTTCTATATAACTAACATTCCTATAACATTTCTAACTATGCTATATAACTAACATTTCTATAACATTTCTAATATTTCTATAACTAAAAAACAGAAAAAAATTATAACATTTATATATATATATAACTAACATTTGTATAACATTTCTAATATTTCTATAACTAAAAAAAGAAAAATAGCTAACTTTTTTATAACTATTTCTATAACTAAAAACAGAAAAATTTCTAACAATTCTAACTTTTTTATAACTATTTCTATAACTAAAAAATAGAAAAATTTCTAACAATTCTAACATTTCTATAACATTTCTAACAATGCTATATAACTAACTATTTCTATAACTTAAAAAAGAAAAATTTCTAACATTTTTATAACTATTTCTATAACTAAAAAACTAAAAAAATGTATGTGTGTGTGTCTGTGCTCACCAGCGAGGCGAGAGGCGATGGGGGGCGGCGACGGGAACGTTGATGCGCGCGGTGACGACGGGGATGGCAACGACGGGGACAGGGACGGGGCGGCGACGACTGGGACGGGGACGTATGGGCCGGGGCGGCGACGATGGGGACGGGGACGTACGGGCCGGGGCAGCGACGACGGGGATGGGGCGGCGATGATGGGGACGGGGACGACGCGGGACGGGCCGGGACGGGGCGGCGGTGACGACGGGGATGAAGGGGATGGGGACGACGGGGACGGGGCGGCGACGGGGGCGGCGACGAGGGATATGGAGATGGGGGCTGTTGGGGAACGTAGTAATTTCAAAATTTTCCTACGCACACGCAAGATCATGGTGATGCATAGCAATGAGAGGGGAGAGTGTGATCTACGTACCCTTGTAGACCGACAGCGGAAGCGTTAGCACAACGCGGTTGATGTAGTCGTACGTCTTCACGGCCCTATCGATCAAGCACCGAAACTACGGCACCTCCGAGTTTTAGCACACGTTCAGCTCGATGACGATCCCCGGACTCCGATCCAGCAAAGTATCGGGGAAGAGTTCCGGCAGCACGATGGCGTGGTGACGATCTTGATGTACTACCGTCGTAGGGCTTCGCCTAAGCACCGCTACAATATTATCAAGGATTATGGTGGAAAGGGGCACCGCACACGGCTAAGAATATGATCACGTGGATCAACTTATCTGTCTAGGGGTGCCCCCTGCCCCCGTATATAAAGGAGCAAGGGGAGGAGGCCGGCCGGCCCCTATTGGCGTGCCAGGAGGGTCCTCCTCCTAGTAGGAGTAGGACTCCTACTAGGAGGGGGAAGGAAGTGGGGAGGGAGAAGGAAAGGGGGGCGCCGCCCCCTTCTCCTAGTCCAATTCGGACCAGGGGGGAGGAGGCGCGCGGCCCACCCTGGCTGCCCCTCTCTCTCTCCACCAAGGCCCATATGGCCCATTACTTCTCCCGGTAGGGTTCTGGTAACCCTCCGGCTCTCCGGTTTTCTCCGAAATCACCCGGAACACTTCCGGTGTCTGAATATAGCCGTCCAATATATCAATCTTTATGTCTCGACCATTTCGAGACTCCTCGTTATGTCCGTGATCACATCCGGGACTCCGAACTAACTTCGGTACATCAAAACTCATAAACTCATAATATAACTGTCATCGAACCTTAAGCGTGCGGACCCTACGGGTTCGAGAACAATGTAGACATGACCGAGACACGTCTCCGGTCAATAACCAATAGCGGAACCTGGATGCTCATATTGGCTCCTACATATTCTACGAAGATCTTTATCGGTCAGACCGCATAACAACATACGTTGTTCCCTTTGTCATCGGTATGTTACTTGCCCGAGATTCGATCGTCGGTATCTCAATACCTAGTTCAATCTCGTTACCGGCAAGTCTCTTTACTCGTTTCGTAATACATCATCTCGCAACTAACTCATTAGTTGCAATGCTTGCAAGGCTTATGTGATGTGCATTACCGAGAGGGCCCAGAGATACCTCTCCGACAATCGGAGTGACAAATCCTAATCTCGAAATACGCCAACCCAACATGTACCTTTGGAGACACCTGTAGAGCTCCTTTATAATCACCCAGTTACGTTGTGACGTTTGGTAGCACACAAAGTGTTCCTCCGGCAAACGGGAGTTGCATAATCTCATAGTCATAGGAACATGTATAAGTCATGAAGAAAGCAATAGCAACATACTAAACGATCGGGTGCTAAGCTAATGGAATGGGTCATGTCAATCACATCATTCTCCTAATAATGTGATCCCGTTAACCAAATGACAACACATGTCTATGGTTAGGAAACATAACCATCTTTGATTAATGAGCTAGTCAAGTAGAGGCATACTAGTAACGTTTGGTTTGTCTATGTATTCACACAAGTATTATGTTTCCGGATAATACAATTCTAGCATGAATAATAAACATTTATCATGATATAAGGAAATAAAATAATAACATTATTATTGCCTCTAGGGCATATTTCTTCAGTCTCCCACTTGCACTAGAGTCAATAATCTAGATTACACAGTAATGATTCTAACACCCATGGAGCTTTGGTGCTGATCATGTTTTGCTCGTGGAAGAGGCTTAGTCAATGGGTCTGCTACATTCAGATCCGTATGTATCTTGCAAATCTCTATGTCTCCCACCTGGACTAGATCCCGGATGGAATTGAAGCGTCTCTTGATGTGCTTGGTTCTCTTGTGAAATCTGGATTCCTTTGCCAAGGCAATTGCACCAGTATTGTCACAAAAGATTTTGTTATGAAGGAAATATGCCCTAGAGGCAATAATAAAGTTATTATTTATTTTCCTTATAATCATGATAAATGTTTATTATTCATGCTAGAATTGTATTTACCGGAAACATAATACATGTCTGAATACATAGACAAACAAAGTGTCACTAGTATGCCTCTACTAGACTAGCTCGTTAATCAAAGATGGTTATGTTTCCTAACCATGAACAATGAGTTGTTATTTGATTAACGAGGTCACATCATTAGTAGAATGATCTGATTGACATGACCCATTCCATTAGCTTAGCACCCGATCGTTTAGTATGTTGCTATTGCTTTCTTCATGACTTATACATGTTCCTATGACTATGAGATTATGCAACTCCCGTTTACCGGAGGAACACTTTGGGTACTACCAAACGTCACAACGTAACTGGGTGATTATAAAGGAGTACTACAGGTGTCTCCAATGGTCGATGTTGGGTTGGCGTATTTCGAGATTAGGATTTGTCACTCCGATTGTCGGAGAGGTATCTCTGGGCCCTCTCGGTAATACACATCACATAAGCCTTGCAAGCATTACAACTAATATGTTAGTTGTGAGATGATGTATTACGGAACGAGTAAAGAGACTTGCCAGTAACGAGATTGAACTAGGTATTGGATACCGACGATCGAATCTCGGGCAAGTAACATACCGATGACAAAGGGAACAACGTATGTTGTTATGCGGTCTGACCGATAAAGATCTTCGTAGAATATGTAGGAGCCAATATGGGCATCCAGGTCCCGCTATTGGTTATTGACCGGAGACGTGTCTCGGTCATGTCTACATTGTTCTCGAACCCGTAGGGTCCGCACGCTTAAGGTTACGATGACAGTTATATTATGAGTTTATGCATTTTGATGTACCGAAGGTTGTTCGGAGTCCCGGATGTGATCACGGACATGACGAGGAGTCTCGAAATGGTCGAGACGTAAAGATTGATATATTGGAAGCCTATATTTGGATATCGGAAGTGTTCCGGGTGAAATCGGGATTTTACCGGAATACCGGGAGGGTTACCGGAACCCCCCGGGAGCTATTTGGGCCATAGTGGGCCTTAGTGGAAAAGAGAAGGGGCTGCCCTAGTTGGGCTGCGCCCCCCCCCCTTCCCCTAGTCCTATTAGGACTAGGAGAGGTGGCCGGCCCCCTCCTCCTCTTTTCCCCTCCGAGGAATCCTAGTTGGACTAGGATTGGAGGGGGAATCCTACTCCCAGAGGGAGTAGGACTCTCCTGCGCCTCCCCCCCTTGGCCGGCCAGCCTCCCCTCCTCTCCTCCTTTATATACGGAGGCAGGGGCACCTCTAAACACACAAGTTGACACAAGTTGATCCACGTGATCGATTCCTTAGCCGTGTGCGGTGCCCCCTGCCACCATATTCCTCGATAATACTGTAGCGGAGTTTAGGCGAAGCCCTGCTGCTGTAGTTCATCAAGATCGTCACCACGCCGTCGTGCTGACGAAACTCTTCCCCGACACTTTGCTGGATCGGAGTCCGGGGATCGTCATCGAGCTGAACGTGTGCTCGAACTCGGAGGTGCCGTAGTTTCGGTGCTTGATCGGTTGGATCGAGAAGACGTACGACTACTTCCTCTACGTCGTGTCATCGCTTCCGCAGTCGGTCTGCGTTGGGTACGTAGACAATACTCTCCCCTCGTTGCTATGCATCACATGATCTTGCGTGTGCGTAGGAAATTTTTTGAAATTACTACGAAACCCAACAGTGGCATCCGAGCCTAGGTTATTGATGTTGATGTTATATGCACGAGTAGAACACAAGTGAGTTGTGGACGATACAAGTCATACTGCCTACCAGCATGTCATATTTTGGTTCGGCGGTATTGTTGGACGAGACGACCCAGACCAACCTTACGCGTACGCTTACGCGAGACCGGTTCCCTCGACGTGCTTTGCACAGAGATGGCTTGCGGGCGACTGTCTCTCCAACTTTAGTTGAACCAAGTATGGCTACGCCCGGTCCTTGCGAAGGTTAAAACGGAGTCTATTTGACAAACTATCGTTGTGGTTTTGATGCGTAGGTGAGATTGGTTCTTACTTAAGCCCGTAGCAGCCACGTAAAACAAGCAACAACAAAGTAGAGGACGTCTAACTTGTTTTTGCAGGGCATGTTGTGATGTGATATGGTCAAAGCATGATGCTGAATTTTATTGTATGAGATGATCATGTTTTGTAACCGAGTTATCGGCAACTGGCAGGAGCCATATGGTTGTCGCTTTATTGTATGCAATGCAATCGCGATGTAATGCTTTACTTTATTACTAAACGGTAGTGATAGTCGTGGAAGCATAAGATTGGCGAGACGACAACGATGCTACGATGGAGATCAAGGTGTCGCGCCGGTGACGATGGTGATCATGACGGTGCTTCGGAGATGGAGATCACAAGCACAAGATGATGATGACCATATCATATCACTTATATTGATTGCATGTGATGTTTATCTTTTTATGCATCTTATCTTGCTTTGATTGACGGTAGCATTATAAGATGATCTCTCACTAAATTATCAAGAAGTGTTCTCCCTGAGTATGCACCGTTGCCAAAGTTCGTCGTGCCCAGACACCACGTGATGATCGGGTGTGATAAGCTCTACGTCCATCTACAACGGGTGCAAGCCAGTTTTGCACACGCAGAATACTCAGGTTAAACTTGACGAGCCTAGCATATGCAGATATGGCCTCGGAACACGGAGACCGAAAGGTCGAGCGTGAATCATATAGTAGATATGATCAACATAACGATGTTCACCATTGAAAACTACTCCATCTCACGTGATGATCGGTCATGGTTTAGTTGATTTGGATCACGTAATCACTTAGAGGATTAGAGGGATGTCTATCTAAGTGGGAGTTCTTAAATAATATGATTAATTGAACTTAAATTTATCATGAACTTAGTACCTGATAGTATCTTGCTTGTTTATGTTGATTGTAGATAGATGGCTCGTGCTGTTGTTCCGTTGAATTTTAATGCGTTCCTTGAGAAAGCAAAGTTGAAAGATGATGGTAGCAATTACACGGACTGGGTCCGTAACTTGAGGATTATCCTCATTGCTGCACAGAAAAATTACGTCCTGGAAGCACCGCTGGGTGCCAGGCCTGCTGCTGGAGCAACACCAGATGTTATGAACGTCTGGCAGAGCAAAGCTGATGACTACTCGATAGTTCAGTGTGCCATGCTTTACGGCTTAGAATCGGGACTTCAACGACGTTTTGAACGTCATGGAGCATATGAGATGTTCCAGGAGTTGAAGTTAATATTTCAAGCAAATGCCCGAATTGAGAGATATGAAGTCTCCAATAAGTTCTATAGCTGCAAGATGGAGGAGAACAGTTCTGTCAGTGAGCATATACTCAAAATGTCTGGGTATAATAATCACTTGATTCAATTGGGAGTTAATCTTCCGGATGATTGCGTCATTGACAGAATTCTCCAATCACTGCCACCAAGCTACAAGAGCTTCGTGATGAACTATAATATGCAAGGGATGAACAAGACTATTCCCGAGCTCTTCGCAATGCTGAAAGCTGCGGAGGTAGAAATCAAGAAGGAGCATCAAGTGTTGATGGTTAACAAGACCACTAGTTTCAAGAAAAAGGGCAAAGGGAAGAAAAAGGGGAACTTCAAGAAGAACGGCAAGCAAGTTGCTGCTCAAGAGAAGAAACCCAAGTCTGGACCTAAGCCTGAAACTGAGTGCTTCTACTGCAAGCAGACTGGTCACTGGAAGCGGAACTGCCCCAAGTATTTGGCGGATAAGAAGGATGGCAAGGTGAACAAAGGTATATGTGATATACATGTTATTGATGTGTACCTTACTAGAGCTCGCAGTAGCACCTGGGTATTTGATACTGGTTCTGTTGCTAATATTTGCAACTCGAAACAGGGACTACGGAATAAGCGGGCACTGGCAAAGGACGAGGTGACGATGCGCGTGGGAAACGGTTCCAAAGTCGATGTGATCGCAGTCGGCACGCTACCTCTACATCTACCTTCGGGATTAATATTAGACCTAAATAATTGTTATTTGGTGCCAGCGTTGAGCATGAACATTATATCTGGATCTTGTTTAATGCGAGACGGTTATTCATTTAAATCAGAGAATAATGGTTGTTCTATTTATATGAGTAATATCTTTTATGGTCATGCACCCTTGAAGAGTGGTCTATTCTTATTGAATCTCGATAGTAGTAATACACATATTCATAATATTGAAGCCAAAAGATGCAGAGTTGATAATGAAAGTGCAACTTATTTGTGGCACTGTCGTTTAGGTCATATCGGTATAAAGCGCATGAAGAAACTCCATGCTGATGGACTTTTGGAACCACTTGATTATGAATCACTTGGTACTTGCGAACCGTGCCTCATGGGCAAGATGACTAAAACACCGTTCTCCGGTACTATGGAGAGAGCAACAGATTTGTTGGAAATCATACATACCGATGTATGTGGCCCGATGAATATTGAGGCTCGTGGCGGATATCGTTATTTTCTCACCTTCACAGATGATTTAAGCAGATATGGGTATATCTACTTAATGAAACATAAGTCTGAAACATTTGAAAAGTTCAAAGAATTTCAGAGTGAAGTTGAAAATCATCGTAACAAGAAAATAAAGTTTCTACGATCTGATCGTGGAGGAGAATATTTGAGTTACGAGTTTGGTGTACATTTGAAAAACTGTGGAATAGTTTCGCAACTCACGCCACCCGGAACACCACAGCGTAATGGTGTGTCCGAACGTCGTAATCGTACTTTACTAGATATGGTGCGATCTATGATGTCTCTTACTGATTTACCGCTATCTTTTTGGGGATATGCTTTAGAGACGGCCGCATTCACGTTAAATAGGGCACCATCAAAATCCGTTGAGACGACGCCTTATGAACTGTGGTTTGGCAAGAAACCAAAGTTGTCGTTTCTTAAAGTTTGGGGCTGCGATGCTTATGTGAAAAAGCTTCAACCTGATAAGCTCGAACCCAAATCGGAGAAATGTGTCTTCATAGGATACCCAAAGGAAACTGTTGGGTACACCTTCTATCACAGATCCGAAGGCAAGACATTCGTTGCTAAGAATGGATCATTTCTAGAGAAGGAGTTTCTCTCGAAAGAAGTGAGTGGGAGGAAAGTAGAACTTGACGAGGTAACTGTACCCGCTCCCTTACTGGAAAGTAGTTCATCACAGAAAACTGTTTCAGTGACACCTACACCAGTTAGTGAGGAAGCCAATGATAATGATCATGAAACTTCAGATCAAGATACTGCTGAACCTCGTAGATCAACCAGAGTAAGATCCGCACCAGAGTGGTACGGTAATCCTGTTCTGGAGGTCATGCTACTAGATCATGATGAACCTACGAACTATGAAGAAGCGATGGTGAGCCCAGATTCCGCAAAGTGGCTTGAAGCCATGAAATCTGAGATGGGATCCATGTATGAGAACAAAGTATGGACTTTGGTTGACTTGCCCGATGATCGGCAAGCAATTGAGAATAAATGGATCTTTAAGAAGAAGACTGACGCTGATGGTAATGTTACTGTCTACAAAGCTCGACTTGTCGCAAAAGGTTTTCGGCAAGTTCAAGGGATTGACTACGATGAGACCTTCTCACCCGTAGCGATGCTTAAGTCCGTCCGAATCATGTTAGCAATTGCCGCATTTTATGATTATGAAATTTGGCAAATGGATGTCAAAACTGCATTCCTGAATGGATTTCTGGAAGAAGAGTTGTATATGATGCAACCAGAAGGTTTTGTCGATCCAAAGGGAGCTAACAAAGTGTGCAAGCTCCAGCGATCCATTTATGGACTGGTGCAAGCCTCTCGGAGTTGGAATAAACGTTTTGATAGTGTGATCAAAGCATTTGGTTTTATACAGACTTTCGGAGAAGCCTGTATTTACAAGAAAGTGAGTGGGAGCTCTGTAGCATTTCTGATATTATATGTGGATGACATATTACTGATTGGAAATGATATAGAATTTCTGGATAGCATAAAGGGATACTTGAATAAAAGTTTTTCAATGAAAGACCTCGGTGAAGCTGCTTACATATTAGGCATTAAGATCTATAGAGATAGATCAAGACGCTTAATTGGACTTTCACAAAGCACATACCTTGACAAGATTTTGAAGAAATTCAAAATGGATCAAGCAAAGAAAGGATTCTTGCCTGTATTACAAGGTGTGAAATTGAGTAAGACTCAATGCCCGACCACTGCAGAAGATAGAGAGAATATGAAAGATGTTCCCTATGCATCAGCCATAGGCTCTATCATGTATGCAATGCTGTGTACCAGACCTGATGTGTGCCTTGCTATAAGTTTAGCAGGGAGGTACCAAAGTAATCCAGGAGTGGATCACTGGACAGCGGTCAAGAACATCCTGAAATACCTGAAAAGGACTAAGGATATGTTTCTCGTATATGGAGGTGACAAAGAGCTCATCGTAAAAGGTTACGTTGATGCAAGCTTTGACACTGATCCGGACGATTCTAAATCGCAAACCGGATACGTGTTTACATTAAACGGTGGAGCTGTCAGTTGGTGCAGTTCTAAACAAAGCGTCGTAGCGGGATCTACATGTGAAGCGGAATACATAGCTGCTTCGGAAGCAGCAAATGAAGGAGTCTGGATGAAGGAGTTCATATCCGATCTAGGTGTCATACCTAGTGCATCGGGTCCAATGAAAATCTTTTGTGACAATACTGGTGCAATTGCCTTGGCAAAGGAATCCAGATTTCACAAAAGGACCAAACACATCAAGAGACGCTTCAACTCCATCCGGGATCTAGTCCAGGTGGGAGACATAGAGATTTGCAAGATACATACGGATCTGAATGTTGCAGACCCGTTGACTAAGCCTCTTCCACGAGCAAAACATGATCAGCACCAAAGCTCCATGGGTGTTAGAATCATTACAGTGTAATCTAGATTATTGACTCTAGTGCAAGTGGGAGACTGAAGGAAATATGCCCTAGAGGCAATAATAAAGTTATTATTTATTTCCTTATAATCATGATAAATGTTTATTATTCATGCTAGAATTGTATTTACCGGAAACATAATACATGTGTGAATACATAGACAAACAAAGTGTCACTAGTATGCCTCTACTTGACTAGCTCGTTAATCAAAGATGGTTATGTTTCCTAACCATGAACAATGAGTTGTTATTTGATTAACGAGGTCACATCATTAGTAGAATGATCTGATTGACATGACCCATTCCATTAGCTTAGCACCCGATCGTTTAGTATGTTGCTATTGCTTTCTTCATGACTTATACATGTTCCTATGACTATGAGATTATGCAACTCCCGTTTACCGGAGGAACACTTTGGGTACTACCAAACGTCACAACGTAACTGGGTGATTATAAAGGAGTACTACAGGTGTCTCCAATGGTCGATGTTGGGTTGGCGTATTTCGAGATTAGGATTTGTCACTCCGATTGTCGGAGAGGTATCTCTGGGCCCTCTCGGTAATACACATCACATAAGCCTTGCAAGCATTACAACTAATATGTTAGTTGTGAGATGATGTATTACGGAACGAGTAAAGAGACTTGCCAGTAACGAGATTGAACTAGGTATTGGATACCGACGATCGAATCTCGGGCAAGTAACATACCGATGACAAAGGGAACAACGTATGTTGTTATGCGGTCTGACCGATAAAGATCTTCGTAGAATATGTAGGAGCCAATATGGGCATCCAGGTCCCGCTATTGGTTATTGACCGGAGACGTGTCTCGGTCATGTCTACATTGTTCTCGAACCCGTAGGGTCCGCACGCTTAAGGTTACGATGACAGTTATATTATGAGTTTATGCATTTTGATGTACCGAAGGTTGTTCGGAGTCCCGGATGTGATCACGGACATGACGAGGAGTCTCGAAATGGTCGAGACGTAAAGATTGATATATTGGAAGCCTATATTTGGATATCGGAAGTGTTCCGGGTGAAATCGGGATTTTACCGGAATACCGGGAGGGTTACCGGAACCCCCCGGGAGCTATTTGGGCCATAGTGGGCCTTAGTGGAAAAGAGAAGGGGCTGCCCTAGTTGGGCTGCGCCCCCCCCCTTCCCCTAGTCCTATTAGGACTAGGAGAGGTGGCCGGCCCCCTCCTCCTCTTTTCCCCTCCGAGGAATCCTAGTTGGACTAGGATTGGAGGGGGAATCCTACTCCCAGAGGGAGTAGGACTCTCCTGCGCCTCCCCCCCTTGGCCGGCCAGCCTCCCCTCCTCTCCTCCTTTATATACGGAGGCAGGGGCACCTCTAAACACACAAGTTGACACAAGTTGATCCACGTGATCGATTCCTTAGCCGTGTGCGGTGCCCCCTGCCACCATATTCCTCGATAATACTGTAGCGGAGTTTAGCGAAGCCCTGCTGCTGTAGTTCATCAAGATCGTCACCACGCCGTCGTGCTGACGAAACTCTTCCCCGACACTTTGCTGGATCGGAGTCCGGGGATCGTCATCGAGCTGAACGTGTGCTCGAACTCGGAGGTGCCGTAGTTTCGGTGCTTGATCGGTTGGATCGAGAAGACGTACGACTACTTCCTCTACGTCGTGTCATCGCTTCCGCAGTCGGTCTGCGTTGGGTACGTAGACAATACTCTCCCCTCGTTGCTATGCATCACATGATCTTGCGTGTGCGTAGGAAATTTTTTGAAATTACTACGAAACCCAACACTCCATATATGAGAAACATATCCTTAGTCCTTTTCAGGTATTTCAGGATGTTCTTGACCGCTGTCCAGTGATCCACTCCTGGATTACTTTGGTACCTGCCTGCTAGACTTATAGCAATACACACATCAGGTCTGGTACACAGCATTGCATACATGATAGAGCCTATGGTTGAAGCATAGGGAACATCTTTCATTTTCTCTCTATCTTCTGCATTGGTCGGGCATTGAGTCTTACTCAATTTCACACCTTGTAACACAGGCAAGAATCCTTTCTTTGCTTGATCCATTTTGAACTTTTTCAAAACTTTGTCAAGGTATGTGCTTTGTGAAAGTCCAATTAAGCGTCTTGATCTGTCTCTATAGATCTTAATGCCCAATATGTAAGCAACTTCACCGAGGTCTTTCATTGAAAAACTCTTATTCAAGTATCCCTTTATGCTATCCAGAAATTCTATATCATTTCCGATTAGTAATATGTCATCTACATATAATATCAGAAATGCTACAGAGCTCCCACTCACTTTCTTGTAAATACAGGCTTCTCCAAAAGTCTGTATAAAACCAAATGCTTTGATCACACTATCAAAGCATTTATTCCAACTCCGAGAGGCTTGCACCAGTCCATAAATGGATCGCTGGAGCTTGCACACTTTGTTAGCTCCCTTTGGATCGACAAAACCTTCCGGTTGCATCATATACAACTCTTCTTGCAGAAATCCATTCAGGAATGCAGTTTTGACATCCATCTGCCAAATTTCATAATCATAAAATGCGGCAATTGCTAACATGATTCGGACAGACTTAAGCATCGCTACGGGTGAGAAGGTCTCATCGTAGTCAATCCCTTGAACTTGCCGAAAACCTTTTGCGACAAGTCAAGCTTTGTAGACAGTAACATTACCGTCAGCGTCAGTCTTCCTCTTGAAGATCCATTTATTCTCAATCGCTTGCTGATCATTGGGCAAGTCAACCAAAGTCCATACTTTGTTCTCATACATGGATCCCATCTCAGATTTCATGGCTTCAAGCCATTTTGCGGAATCTGGGCTCACCATCGCTTCTTCATAGTTCGTAGGTTCATCATGATCTAGTAGCATGACTTCCAGAACAGGATTACCGTACCACTCTGGTGCGGATCTTACTCTGGTTGATCTACGAGGTTCAGTAGTATCTTGTTTTGAAGTTTCATGATCATCATCATTAGCTTCCTCACTAATTGGTGTAGGTGTCACAGAAAGGTTTCTGTGATGTACTACTTTCCAATAAGGGAGCAGGTACAGTTACCTCATCAAGTTCTACTTTCCTCCCACTCACTTCTTTCGAGAGAAACTCCTTCTCTAGAAAGTTTCCGAATTTAGCAACAAAAGTCTTGCCTTCGGATCTGTGATAGAAGGTGTATCCAATAGTTTCCTTTGGATATCCTATGAAGACACATTTCTCCAATTTGGGTTCGAGCTTATCAGGTTGAAGCTTTTTCACATAAGCATCGCAACCCCAAACTTTTAGAAACGACAACTTTGGTTTCTTGCCAAACCATAGTTCATAAGGCGTCGTCTCAACGGATTTTGATGGTGCCCTATTTAACGTGAATGCGGCCGTCTCTAGAGCATAACCCCAAAACGATAGCGGTAAATCAGTAAGAGACATCATAGATCGCACCATATCTAGTAAAGTACGATTACGACGTTCGGACACACCATTACGCTGTGGTGTTCCGGGTGGCGTGAGTTGCGAAACTATTCCGCATTGTTTCAAATGTACACCAAACTCGTAACTCAAATATTCTCCTCCACGATCAGATCACAGAATTTTATTTTCTTGTTACGATGATTTTCAACTTCACTCTGAAATTCTTTGAACTTTTCAAATGTTTCAGACTTATGTTTCATTAAGTAGATATACCCATATCTGCTTAAGTCATCTGTGAAGGTGAGAAAATAACGATATCCGCCACGAGCCTCAACATTCATCGGACCACATACATCTGTATGTATGATTTCCAACAAATCTGTTGCTCTCTCCATAGTACCGGAGAACGGTGTTTTTGTCATCTTACCCATAAGGCACGGTTCGCAAGTACCAAGTGATTCATAATCAAGTGGTTCCAAAAGCCCATCAGTATGGAGTTTCTTCATGCGCTTTACACCGATATGACCCAAACGGCAGTGCCACAAATAAGTTGCACTATCATTATCAACTCTGCATCTTTTGGCTTCAACATTATGAATATGTGTGTCACTACTATCGAGATTTAATAAGAATAGACCACTCTTTAAGGGTGCATGACCATAAAAGATATTACTCATATAAATAGAACAACCATTATTCTCTGATTTAAATGAATAACCGTCTCGCATCAAACAAGATCCAGATATAATGTTCATGCTTAACGCTGGCACCAAATAACAATTATTTAGGTCTAATACTAATCCCGAAGGTAGATGTAGAGGTAGCGTGCCGACCGCGATCACATCGACTTTGGAACCATTTCCCACGCGCATCGTCACCTCGTCCTTAGCCAATCTTCGCTTAATCCGTAGTCCCTGTTTCGAGTTGCAAATATTAGCAACAGAACCAGTATCAAATACCCAGGTGCTACTACGAGCATTAGTAAGGTACACATCAATAACATGTATATCACATATACCTTTGTTCACCTTGCCATCCTTCTTATCCGCCAAATACTTGGGGCAGTTCCGCTTCCAGTGACCAGTCTGCTTGCAGTAGAAGTACTCAGTTTCAGGCTTAGGTCCAGGTTTGGGTTTCTTCTCTTGAGTAGCAACTTGCTTGCTGTTCTTTTTGAAGTTCCCCTTCTTCTTCCCTTTGCCCTTTTTCTTGAAACTAGTGGTCTTGTTGACCATCAACACTTGATGCTCCTTCTTGATTTCTACCTCTGCAGCTTTCAGCATTGCGAAGAGCTCGGGAATAGTCTTATTCATCCCTTGCATATTATAGTTCATCACGAAGCTCTTGTAGCTTGGTGGCAGTGATTGGAGAATTCTGTCAATGACGCAATCATCTGGAAGATTAACTCCCAATTGAATCAAGTGATTATTATACCCAGACATTTTGAGTATATGCTCACTGACAGAACTGTTCTCCTCCATCTTGCAGCTATAGAACTTATTGGAGACTTCATATCTCTCAATCCGGGCATTTGCTTGAAATATTAACTTCAACTCCTGGAACATCTCATATGCTCCATGACGTTCAAAACGTCGTTGAAGTCCCGATTCTAAGCCGTAAAGCATGGCACACTGAACTATCGAGTAGTCATCAGCTTTGCTCTGCCAGACGTTCATAACATCTGGTGTTGCTCCAGCAGCAGGCCTGGCACCCAGCGGTGCTTCCAGGACGTAATTCTTCTGTGCAGCAATGAGGATAATCCTCAAGTTACGGACCCAGTCCGTGTAATTGCTACCATCATCTTTCAACTTTGCTTTCTCAAGGAACGCATTAAAATTCAACGGAACAACAGCACGAGCCATCTATCTACAATCAACATAAACAAGCAAGATACTATCAGGTACTAAGTTCATGATAAATTTAAGTTCAATTAATCATATTACTTAAGAACTCCCACTTAGATAGACATCCCTCTAATCCTCTAAGTGATTACGTGATCCAAATCAACTAAACCATGTCCGATCATCACGTGAGATGGAGTAGTTTCAATGGTGAACATCGTTATGTTGATCATATCTACTATATGATTCACGCTCGACCTTTCGGTCTCCGTGTTCCGAGGCCATATCTGTATATGCTTGGCTCGTCAAGTATAACCTAAGTATTCTGCGTGTGCAACTGTTTTGCACCCGTTGTATTTGAACGTAGAGCCTATCACACCCGATCATCACGTGGTGTCTCAGCACGAAGAACTTTCGCAATGGTGCATACTCAGGGAGAACACTTCTTGATAATTAGTGAGAGATCATCTTAAAATGCTACCGTCAATCAAAGCAAGATAAGATGCATAAAAGATAAACATCACATGCAATCAATATAAGTGATATGATATGGCCATCATCATCTTGTGCTTCTGATCTCCATCTTCGAAGCACCGTCATGATCACCATCGTCACCGGCGCGACACCTTGATCACCATTGTAGCATCGTTGTCGTCTCGCCAATCTTATGCTTCCACGACTATCGCTACCGCTTAGTGATAAAGTAAAGCATTACAGCGCAATTGCATTGCATACAATAAAGCGACAACCATATGGCTCCTGCCAGTTGCCGATAACTTGGTTACAAAACATGATCATCTCATACAATAAAATTTATCATCATGTCTTGACAATATCACATCACAACATGCCCTGCAAAAACAAGTTAGACGTCCTCTACTTTGTTGTTGCAAGTTTTACGTGGCTGCTACGGGCTTAAGCAAGAACCAATCTTACCTACGCATCAAAACCACAACGATAGTTTGTCAAGTTGGTGCTATTTTAACCTTCGCAAGGACCGGGCGTAGCCACACTCGGTTCAACTAAAGTTGGAGAAACTGTCACCCGCTAGCCACATTTATGCAAAGCACGTCGGGAGAACCGGTCTCGCGTAAGCGTAGGCGTAATGTCGGTCCGGGCCGCTTCGTCCAACAATACCGCCGAACCAAAGTATGACATGTTGGTAAGCAGTATGACTTATATCGCCCACAACTCACTTGTGTTCTACTCGTGCATATAACATCAACACATAAAACCTGGCTCGGATGGCACTGTTGGGGAACGTAGTAATTTCAAAATTTTCCTACGCACACGCAAGATCATGGTGATGCATAGCAACGACAGGGGAGAGTGTGATCTATGTACCCTTGTAGACCGACAGCGGAATCGTTAGCACAACGCGGTTGATGTAGTCGTACGTCTTCACAGCCCAACCGATCAAGCACCGAAACTACGGACCTCCGAGTTTTAGCACACGTTCAGCCCGATGACGATCCCCGGACTCCGATCCAGCAAAGTGTCGGGGAAGAGTTCCGTCAGCACGACGGCGTGGCGACGATCTTGATGTACTACCGTTGCAGGGCTTCGCCGAAGCACCGCTAGAATATTATCGAGGATTATGGTGGAAGGGGGCACTGCACACGGCTAAGAATATGATCACGTGGATCAACTTATCTGTCTAGGGGTGCGCCCTGCCCCCGTATATAAAGGAGCAAGGGGAGGAGGCCGGCCGGCCCCTATTGGCGTGCCAGGAGGAGTCCTCCTCCTAGTAGGAGTAGGACTCCTAGTAGGAGTAGGACTCCTACTAGGAGGGGGAAGGAAGTGGGGAGGGAGAAGTTAAGGGGGGCGCCGCCCCCCCTCTCCTAGTCCAATTCGGACCAGGGGGGAGGAGGCGCGCGGCCCACCCTGGCTGCCCCTCTCTCTCTCTCCACTAAGGCCCATATGGCCCATTACTTCTCCCGGTAGGGTTCCGGTAACCCTCCGGCTCTCCGGAATCACCCGGAACACTTCCGGTGTCCGAATATAGCCGTCCAATACATCAATCTTTATGTCTCGACCATTTCCAGACTCCTCGTTATGTCCATGATCACATCCGGGACTCTGAACTAACTTCGGTACATCAAAACTCATAAACTCATAATATAACTGTCATCGAAACCTTAAGCGTGCGGACCCTACGGGTTCGAGAACAATGTAGACATGACCGAGACACGTCTCCGGCCAATAACCAATAGCGGAACCTGGATGCTCATATTGGCTCCTACATATTCTACGAAGATCTTTATCAGTCAGACCGCATAACAACATACGTTGTTCCCTTTGTCATCGGTATTTTACTTGCCCGAGATTCGATCGTCGGTATCTCAATACCTAGTTCAATCTTGTTACCGGCAAGTCTCTTTACTCGTTTCGTAATACATCATCTTGCAACTAACTCATTAGTTGCAATGCTTGCAAGGCTTATGTGATGTGCATTACCGAGAGGGCCCAGAGATACCTCTCTGACAATCGGAGTGACAAATCCTAATCTCGAAATACGCCAACCCAACATGTACCTTTGGAGACACCTGTAGAGCTCCTTTATAATCACCCAGTTACGTTGTGACGTTTGGTAGCACACAAAGTGTTCCTCTAGCAAACGGGAGTTGCATAATCTCATAGTCATAGGAACATGTATAAGTCATGAAGAAAGCAATAGCAACATACTAAACGATCGGGAGCTAAGCTAATGGAATGGGTCATGTCAATCACATCATTCTCCTAATAATGTGATCCCGTTAACCAAATGACAACACATGTCTATGGTTAGGAAACATAACCATCTTTGATTAATGAGTTAGTCAAGTAGAGGCATACTAGTGACGTTTGGTTTGTCTATGTATTCACACAAGTATTATGTTTCCGGATAATACAACTCTAGCATGAATAATAAACATTTATCATGATATAAGGAAATAAAATAATAACATTATTATTGCCTCTAGGGCATATTTCCTTCAGGGGCGGCAGGCGACGGGGTAGAGGAGAAGAAGAAGATGAGAAACTGAAATTTTTGAAGTGTTTAGTTATATAGGATGGACCTTTAGTACCGGTTGGAGCCACCAACCTGTACTAAAGGCCTGTTTTAGCCAGGCCAAGCGGCGGGAAGCGCACCCCCTTTAGTACCGGATGGTGGCTCCAACCGGTACTAAAGCCCCCCCTTTAGTACCGGTTGGTGCCACCACCCGGTACTAAAGGGGGTGCGCTGGCAAGGTGCGGTGCGGCAAGTTTAGTCCCACCTCGCTAGCCGAGGGGCGTCCGCACTGGTTTATAACCCCCGTGCGGTAGCTCTCTCGAGCTCCTCTCCGAAGCAGGCCTACTGGGCCTACATGTTCTGTGCTGCCCTGTGGGCCTACTAGGCCTTTGCGGGCCTGCATCCTGGCCCAACAACAGGTTGGGTTTCTAGTCGTATGCAGGCCGCTCTGGCCCAGTAGGCGGGCTTTATTTTTAATTTTTTTACTTTATTTATTATTGAGTTGTTTTTTTTGTGTATTTAGAGTTTCTTTGTGAATATTTTTGCTTTAGGTACAAAAAATTACAAGCTTTTTGTTAGTGCCCGTAGTTTTCAAATTTGAATAGTTTAAATTTTGAATTATTTGAAATTAGTGTGAATCACTAGTTTGTGAATAACTTAACTTTAAAAATAAGTGTATTTAGAGTTTCTTTGTGAAGATTTTTTCTTTAGGTACAAAAAATTACAAACTTTCTATTAGTGCCCATAGTTTTCAAATTTGAATAGTTTAAATTTTGAATTATTTGAAATTAGTGTGAATCACTAGTTTTTGAATAACTTAACTTTAAAAATCAGTAAAGGCATGAAAGAATTTGTTTGCACATAAAATTTCTTCGCGTTTGAAATGCCAAAACACATAACTACCCTAACTATTACAGAGATTCCCTCCTGGGTGTGAAACGCAGAAGAAAGTGATGATAGTCAAGCCGATCACATCCCAGATCTTTGGGTGTGAAACTTTTTCTTCGCGTGTGTCCCTTTGCACCGTAACCATGGAAAATCTTCATCATTTAACGGGATGCTCGGGTCAATATTCACTGTGAATGGAGCAATTTCATCAAACTTTTCATAATCTTCTGACATGTCTGTCTTGTCATCCACTCCCACGATGTTTCTCTTCCCAGAAAGAACTATGTGCCGCTTTGGCTCATCGTACGATGCATTCGCTTCCTTATCTTTTCTTTTTCTTGGCATGGTAGACATGTCCTTCACATAGAAAACCTGTGCCACATCATTGGCTAGGACGAATGGTTCGTCTGCATACGCAAGATTGTTGAGATCCACTGTTGTCATTCCGTACTGCGGGTCTTCCGTTACCCCGCCTCGTGTCATATTGACCCATTTGCACCGAAACAAAGGGACCTTCAAAACACGTCGATAGTCAAGTTCCCATATGTCCTGTATATAACCATAATACGTTTCCTTTCCCATCTTGGTTTCTGCCTCAAAGCGGACACCACTGTTTTGGTTGGTGCTCTTCTTATCTTGGGCGATCGTGTAAAATGTATTACCATTTATCTCGTACCCTTTGAAAGTCATTATATTCGAAGATGGTAACTGGGACAACAAGTACATGTCATCTTCAATAGAGGTGTCATGCATGGTACGTGTCTGCAACCAGCTGGCGAAACTCCTGGTTTGTTCACGTGTAATCCAGTCATCAGACCGCTCCGGGTGTTTGGAGCGTAGCAAATTCTTGTGTTCATCCATATACGGAGCCACCAAGGCGGAATTCTGTAGAACTGTGTAGTGTGCTTCAGTGAGAGAATGTCCGTCCATACATATTATTTGTTCCCCTCCTAGCGTGCCTTTTCCATCCAGTCTGCCCTTATGCCGCGATTCAGGAACACCAATCGGCTTAAGGTCAGGAATAAAGTCAATACAAAACTCAATGACCTCCTCATTTTCATGGCCCTTGGAGATGCTTCCTTCTGGCCTAGCACGGTTATGAACATATTTCTTTAAGACTCCCATGAACCTCTCAAAGGGGAACATATTGTGTAGAAATACAGGACCCAAAACGTTAATCTCTTCGCATAGGTGAACTAGGACGTGCGTCATGATGTTGAAGAAGGATGGTGGGAACACCAACTCGAAACTGACAAGACATTGCACCAAATCATTCTCTAACCTTGGTATGATTTCTGGATCGATTACCTTCTGAGAGATTGCATTGAGAAATGCACATAGCTTCACAATGGCTAATCGAACGTTTTCGGTAGAAGCCCCCTCAATGCAACCGGAAGCAGTTGCGTCATAATCACGTGGCAGTCATGAGACTTTAGGTTCTGGAACTTTTTCTCTGCCATGTTTATTATTCCCTTTATATTCGACGAGAAGCCAGACGGTACCTTAATACTAAGCAGGCATTCAAAGAAGATTTCCTTCTCTTCTTTGGTAAGAGCGTAGCTTGCATGACCCTGATGTATGCCGTCTTTTCCGTGCATACGTTGCTGGTCCTCCCGTGCCTCAGGTGTATCTTTTGTCTTCCCATACACGCCCAAGAAGCCAAGCAGGGTCACACAAAGATTCTTCGTCACGTGCATCACGTCGATTGCGGAGCGGACCTCTAGGTCTTTCCAATAGGGCAGGTCCCAAAATATAGATTTCTTCTTCCACATGGGTGCGCGTCCGTCAGCGTCATTCGGAACAGGTTGTCCACCAGGACCCTTTCCAAAGACCACCTTCAAATCCTTGACCATATCATGTACATCAGCACCAGTACGGTGGCGAGGCTTCGTCCGGTGATCCGCCTCACCTTTGAAATGCTTGCCTTTCTTTCTTACGGGATGCCTGCTCGGAAGAAATCGACGATGTCCCAGGTACACATTCTTCTTACAATTAGCCAAATATATACTGTCGGTATCGTCCAAACAGTGCGTGCATGCGCGGTATCCCTTGTTTGTCTGTCCTGAAAGGTTACTAAGAGCAGGCCAATCATTGATGGTCACGAACAGCAACGCCTTTAGGTCAAATTCTTCCCCCATGTGCTCATCCCACGCACATACACCTGTTCCATTCCACAGTTGTAAGAGTTCTTCAACTAATGGCCTTAGGTACACATCAATGTCGTTGCCGGGTTGCTTAGGGCCTTGGATGAGCACTGGCATCATAATGAACTTCCGCTTCATGCACAACCAAGGAGGAAGTTTATACAAACATAGAGTCACAGGCCAGGTGCTATGGTTGCTGCTCTGCTCCCCTAAAGGATTAATGCCATCTGCGCTTAGACCAAACCATACGTTCCTTGCGTCATCTGCAAACTCCTTCCCGTACTTTCTTTTGATTTTTCTCCACTGCGACCCATCAACAGGTACTCTCAACTTTCCGTCTTTCTTACGGTCTTCTCTGTGCCATCGCATCGCCTTGGCATGCTATTTGTTTTGGAACAAACGTTTCAACCGTGGTATTATAGGAGCATACCACATCACCTTGGCAGGAATCTTCTTCCTGGGGCGCTCGCCCTCGACATCACCAGGGTCATCGCGGCTGATCTTATAGCGCAATGCACCGCATACCGGGCAAGCGTTCAAATCCTCGTACTCACCGCGGTAGAGGATGCAATCATTAGGGCATGCATGTATCTTCTGCACCTCTAACCCAAGAGGTCAGACAGCCTTCTTTGCTTCGTACGTACTCTCGGGCAATTCGTTGTCCTTTGGAAGCATATCCTTTATCATTACCAGCAACTTTCCAAATCCCTTGTCAGATACACCATTCTTTGCCTTCCATTGCAGCAATTCCAGTGTGGTGCCCAGCTTTTTCTTGTCACCTACGCAATTCGGGTACACCAATTTTTTGTGATCCTCTAACATGCGCTGCAACTTCTTCTTCTCCAAATTACTTGCGCAGTTTCTCTTTGCATCGGCAATGGCCCGACCTAGATCATCGACAGGCTCATCCGATGCCTCTTCTTCAGCTTCTTCCCGCATTGCCGGCTCAGCTTCTTCCCGCATTACCAGCTCAGCTTCTTCCCTCACTGTTGTATCATCGTATTCAGGGAACCCATGGCCAGGATAGCTGTCTCGTCCTCTTCTTCTTCATTGTCTTCCATCATAACCCCTCTTTCTCCATGCTTGGTCCAAACATTATAGTGGGGCATGAAACAGGACTCAAACAGGTGGACGTGAATGGTTCTTGACGTAGAGTAATTGTGACCATTCTTACAGCTAGCACATGGACAATGCATAAAACCATCCGCTCACTTGTTTGCCTCAGTCGCAAGCAGAAAAGTACGCACGCCATTAATGAACTCGGGAGATCATCGGTCATCGTACATCCATTGCCGGCTCATCTTCAATACACAGCACCGAAAACATCAAATTAATACAATACATAAAGTTCATACATAAAGATCATACAACACTTAAATGCAACAAACAAATAACTCTCTAGCTAAAGAATTTAAATGCAACAACAAATGTGATCAAGATCACAACTAAGGTAACAATTGATCCAACATCATAATGATACCAAGCCTCACTATGAATGACACATTTTCTAATCTTTCTAATCTTCAAGCGCATTTCCTCCATCTTAATCTTGTGATCATCAACGACATCGGCAACATGCAACTCCAATTCCATCTTCTCCCCCTCAATTCTATTCAATTTTTCCTTCAAAACCTCGTTTTCTCTTTCAACTAAATTTAACCTCTCGACAATAGGGTCGGTTGGAATTTCCGGTTCAACTACCTCCTACATACAAATATCTATGTCAACTTGATGGGCATAATTTGTCATAAACACGAAATGCAATGAATAGTTTTAAAATAGAATATACCACATGCGAATCATAACCCGGACGAGGGCCGATGGGGACGGATATCAAAACCATGGCACTATGTATAACAAACAACGTATGGGTAAGATAATTATACGAGTAACTATATATCCAAATCACACAAACATCAATTTTTTATATAAAACTTCATGAACAAGAGGCTCACCACAAGGTGGTGCCGGCGACGGGATGTTGCAAGCGATCGACGGTGGCTACGACGGAGATTTATAAGCTACTAAGTAAACCACACCTACATATGCAAACTAAGTGTTATTTTTGACCTCAAATTGCATATAAATCACATACTAGCACATATATATAATTCCTCCCAAATTACTAAACTCAAAAATCAATCACTATATAAAGCATTGCACGAGCTAATCTAGCAATGAGAGATGAAAGGAAAAAGTTGCTAACCTTTGTGATCATTTGAATGGATGGGGGCCTTCAAATCTTGGGCAAAATGTGTGATGAGCTTGAGAGGAAGAGGGAAAAGAATAGAGAGGAGAGGGGAAAGGGGAAGAACAGAGCGAGCTCGGGTGGACGAAGGGTCTATGTAGGACGACCTTTAGTACCGGTTCATGATACGACCCGGTACTAAAGGTGTTGGAGGGGCCCCGGACTGACAACATCCTGCCACCACTCACTTTAGTACCAGTTCGTGGCACGAACCGGTGCTAAAGGTTCGCCACGAACCGGTACTAATGAGAGCGGCCCGGCTAGCCGTTGGAACCGGCACTAATGTACACATTAGTGCTGGCTCAAATTCAAACTGGCACTAATGTGCTTCACGTTTGACCCTTTTTCTACTAGTGTCTCCTCGCAACCCTGCGCCCCGGCAACTGTAGTAGGGATTCTTGTGATCCCATAGGTGTCGTTTCACACCGACATTGTTTGGCGCGCCAGGTAGGGGGTGCAATTGTGAGAATCTGGTCTGGTGGTTGGCCTAGCGGTTCTTCATCGCTTTCAGTTTCTGAGAAGAAAGCGGCTGGAGGAACGACGCCGTCTCGGCGACAGAAAAGCTAAGTCATTCAGAGCCTTGGATTATTTCCTCTTACACTTAAAGGTTATCATCCTCGGAGATCTGGCCTATGTATGGGAAACCTGCACGCAAGGGGGCCCCCCGCGATTGGCAACACCTTTGTTCTGTTTCGAGTCCGCTCAACAGCTCAAAGCTGCCGCGTCGAGAGTGATGGGGTAGCCTTCCGCACCTGGCAACGCTCCTGACTCTGACTCGAGTCAAACTCGACAGTTCGGGCGGCCGCGCTAAGGGCGGTAAGGTGGTTTGCCCGGCAGCAAGCACACCCGGCAGGCCAATGGGGATCCATCCCCACGACGCCGCCCTGGGTTTACGCGCCAGCAAGCCTACCTAGTTGCATAGGGTGGACATACAAGGGAAAATCGAACAGGGAAATAACATGCATGATACTAAAAAGTGTTGCAGAGTTATGTTACATCAAATTGTTGCTGCGGTTCTAACTAGAGATAGAAATTGTCTTGGTTGTGAACCTGCAGCAGCAATAAAAAAGAACAGGATGCCTAATCCCGGCGCTGGCCCTCCACCCTCCGAATTCCGCCGACTCGGCTGATGATGGGCTCGATGTGCTCCCTGAGCGGCGCAAGGTCGGTTCCCTCCGGCAAGCTCTCCAGCGCGGCGTCGAAGTCAAGGTCGGGGTACCAGTGCGCCATCTTGGTGAGACCTTGGTCATGGCACCTTGGTAAAACCTCCGGGACTCGTCGGCCAGTGAGGCCACCCGGTTAGCGTGGAGCTGCTCCAGAGCGCCGACGACCTTCTCGAAACATGGTCAGGCTGCAATTGGCACTCACACCCCGCTTCGGGACGTACCTCATGTCCGGCATCCCCATGGTGGCCAGCTGCGCGGCGGCCCGGTTGGCCACGGTGGCAAGGCGATCGAGCCAACGGTTCTCGTCCTCCACATGGTTCGCGAAGTTGAGGCCCTCATTCTTCCGCAACAGCTTCTCGACCTCCAGCTGCTTGGCCAGGGTCCCCTCTCGGGTTGCGGCCTCCAATAACACCTTCTTGAGACCCTCCAGCTTCAGCTTGAGGTGTTTGATGGAGTTGTTGGCCTCGGAGAGCTCCCCAGCCTTGCGGACGACCGCGCCCTGCGCCTCTGTCAAGGCGCTGTTGAGCGTGTCCTGCTCCTGGGACAGCTTCAGGGCCTGCTCCTTCAGCCTATCGCGCTCTGCCTCCAGCTCCTCCACCTTGCCAGCATGAACCTGGGCCTGGGCATTGATTGCCTCCTTGTGCCTCTGCTCCAGCTCACTATTCCGCTGCAAGACAAGCTTCTTCGCCTTTGCGTCCTTGCCGCGGAGCATGGTGGCAAGCTTCTCCTCGCACGCAGCAAGGTCCTCCTCCTGGGAGTTTAGCGCGGCCTCGCGCTGCGTCCGAGCGGCTTCGGCGGCCTCGGCCAAGTTCTTCGCCGCCTCCTGAGCTTTCTCAACATTGGCGAGCTTCATGGTGAGCTCCACGTCGCGCCTGGCCTGCTCACCCTGGGCCGCCTTAAGCTCCTTGTGGGCCTCGCGAAACCAGTCCCGCGCCTCGGCGACGCGCTCCTGGAGGTCCACCTCCGCCTTCCCCACCACCACCGTCCTGGACATAGCCCTGTCTAGGTGGGCGCGATGGAGCACCTGGAGCTTCCGGAAGCTGGCGCCCATGGCGTGGAGGAGCCTCTCCTCCTGTGAGCCGTCACCACCAACGATCGGCTTGTCGACGACTTCAAGCCCGGTAGCAGCAAGCACCTCGTCGTCGAACACCTCTCCCTCAATAGGTGTCCTGGTGCTCGACACGCCTGGAAGGTGGATGGACAAATCATCACTCACACTCAGGTACTTTCCGGAGCCGGAAGCAGCAGAGGAGGAAGGCTGGTCACCGGCCTCCTCCTCCTCTTCCCCGACAGGCCCCTTGCCGACCTCCTCAGCGGCAACCTTGCTGGCCCCCTCAGCAGTAGCCCTGTCGGCCTCCCCCGTGGGCCCCTCGGTGGGGTCCTCGGCAGCGTCCTTGGCGGCCTCCTCGGCGGCCATCCTCTCGGTGTTTGCCTCGGCGGCCTTGGCGACGCCCTCAATGACAACGTCCACGTCCTCTGGGCTCACCGAGAAGGGATCTGGGCATCGAAGAAGGGGGTGAGGCAAGGCCAAGACCAGGAGCAAAAAAAGAGAGAAAGAAGGGAAGCAGGGACGAACGGCAAACGGATTACCTGTGCCGGTACCCGGCTGGGAAACAAAAGCCCCCTTCCCGCCAACATTTCGCGTCGAGGCAAATCCGCTGGCGCCCAAGTTCTCCTCCTCCTCCTCCATGTGCGTGGGCCCGGTGCCTGGCGCCCTTGCCGGGGACGCCCCCCCAGGGCGGCGTGGTCAATGAGGGCGGCGTGTTGGGAGTAGCCCTTTGTGGCTCCTCCTGCTGCTGCTCTCCTCCTGCGTACCTGACAAGGTCAGCGCCAAGGTGTCATGCCCCTGACACATGTCGACGGGAGAAGAGTGATGCACTTACGCTGGGGGCTCTGCCGGGGGCTGCTGTCCGGGCTGCTCAACACCACCAATGGCGCCCCTGAAGTACCAACTGAGGGCTGGCCGCCCGTTGAGACCTTGGCCCTCTTTGCTCTCTGGGCCAGCGTCTCCCCGTCCCTGCAAAGATGAAAACAAGTCAAGACAAGCAACATCAATTGAGGAGGCAGAGATAATGAAAAGGAACCAGATACTTACTCGTCGTCCGCCTCCTCTGTTGTCTTTCTCTTCCTCCTCGGGCTGAGGGATCCGTAGTCAAAAGTAACCTCCATATCAACATTCGCTGGAGGAGGGGAAGGGGGTGGTGTCTGGGCACACGCGGACGAAGAAGGGGCGGCTGTCTTCTTCTCACAGCGGCCTTCACCGGCTTCTTTGCCGCCGCGGCCCTCGTCTGGCGCCCGGGCTCCTCCAAGGTCAGCTGTGACCGCGCAGCCCTGCCGAGCCGGACCGGCTCGCCAGAACAGGCCCGCTGCAGGACTCGCCCCCTCCCCGTGGGTGGCGTCGGCTCTGCGGCCTCGACCTCCTCCTCCGACGACCCACCGGTCACATCTTCAACCAAAGGAGCCTCAGCATCCTCCGGCTCCTTCCAGCTTGGGACGGGGCCGTGCGCGATGCAGTCCGGCATCATGGCGATGATCTCAGACCGACGCGACCACTCCCATTGGCACCTTGAACACAGGACCCTTGTGGACCTTGCCGGCCTTCGCGGCGGCCCTCGCAACCTTGCCGGTCCGCTCGACCTCGCCGTCGCGGCCCACATCAAGCTGGAAGATCCGTTGGCAGAAATGGGCATGCGCCATCAATATAAAGTTTTGGTCGAGGCCAGGTCAGAGCCGCATGATGTCGGCGGGGTTGGTGAAGAGCCAGGCTGGCCTCCCCTTGTTGTGCATAGGAGCGATCCAGCGACGGATGATGTCTGCACCGATCATCTCGAGGGTGAGCCCAGCCCGGGTAAGCCGGAGAATCCTCATGATGGCGACCGTGAGCTTTTCGTCATTGGCGTCGACATTGCTACAACCGCTTCCGGGAACCGGCGGCACCCGACGAACTCTGCAGAACGCCGGCGGGTCCTTCTCTTCGATCCAGCACCACCGGCCCCGCCATTCTTCCCACCTCTCCTTCATGGCGCCGTCCGGGTATGCTCCCTCAGATTTTGGGATCCAGGCGATGCACCCCGAGATGGCACCTCCCGTCTGGATCTGAGGGAAGAAGTAATGGAAGAAGAGTGTCGTGTTGGGGTGCACCCCGGCAAAGCCTTCGCAGAGATGCGCGAAAAGGGCCATGCATGCCACCGCATTCGGAGTAAAATCCAGGAGGTGGAAGCCGAAGGTGTGCATGATGTCACTGAAGAAATCGGAGAAGGGAGGACAGAGCCCGCAAGAGAAATAATCAACAAAGAAGGGGTACCGATTTGGGGAAGCCTCGGCGCAGTCGGCGAGGATGATGCGCGTAGCCGGATGCCCCGAATTCTCTCCCCCCATCTTCACTCCCCACAGGGGCCTGAAGGAGTCCCGAAGCTCGAACACATCGACCGTCGAGGGGAATAAGGCGGATTGCGTCCGCTGCACCGCTAGCGCACTCTCCGACGGCTCCGCGGCTCCGGCGTCCTTGGCCACTCCCTTGCCCTTGGTGGATTTTGCTGCCATGGCAACTAGAGTAAGGGGGCGGGGCAGTGGGCGGCGGAAGCGCAACGATGGCAAGAAGTGGTTCCCGAGAATGGGGTTGCGTGGAGGGTAAAAGGAACAGTGTGCCCGCCGTTACCCGGTTTATGGGGAAGCCACGGGGCACGCTGCCCATTTACTGCGACGTGACACATGCGTGCGGAAACCGTCCCACGCATGCCGCCCATGTCACGCACACCCCCACGCCGCACCACGCGCGCGGGTCGTGGGAGGCGAACCGCGCGAAGAAACTTACCACGGTAAAAACCGCCCCACCTGCCCGTGCACCGTTTTGGGTCTGGCCCAACAACGTGTTGCGCTTATGTGTGGCCCAGGCCCGGGGGCTCCTGTTGGTGTACAAAAATAGGGGCGCATCTTTGTACCCCTGTACCTGTGCACGGAAAACAAAGCTGCGCCCATGGACACACCACGCAGAACAAGGGAGGTGAGCCAAGGTAAGATCGAAGCCCAAGACAATCAAAGCAACGCCAATTCCAAGACCACAAAGAGCAGAGGGACGAAGTAGGTTCCCCCGGAAAGACCCTTGCCGGGTGGCCTCAGCGGCCCCGGCAAGACTCTTGCCGGGACAACTCGCCCCACGCCAACAGAGCGAGCCACCCTTGAGCCCACGGCCCCCAGTACCGTCATCAGCATAGGGCCATGGCTCGGGAAGGCACCCCTGTGCTGGCATACGGATCTTTGTGAAGACATATTCAAGATCAGATTAGAAGACGACGATTATCGGTGTCAAAACCGGCGGATCTCGGGTAGGGGGTCCCGAACTGTGCGTCTAGGCGGATGGTAACAGGAGGCAGGGGACACAATGTTTTACCCAGGTTCAGGCCCTCTTGATGGAGGTAAAACCCTACGTCCTGCTTGATTAATATTGATGATATGGATAGTACAAGAGTGGATTGTTGGAAATATGCCCTAGAGGCAATAATAAATTGGTTATTATTATATTTCATTGTTCATGATAACCATTTATTATCCATGCTAGAATTGTATTGATAGGAAACTCAGATACATGTGTGGATACATAGACAACACCATGTCCCTAGTAAGCCTCTAGTTGACTAGCTGGTTGATCAATAAGATGGTTACGGTTTCCTGACCATGGACATTGGATGTCGGTGATAATGGGATCACATCATTAGGAGAATGATGTGATGGACAAGACCCAATCCTAAGCCTAGCACAAAGATCGTGTAGTTCGTATGCTAAAGCTTTTCTAATGTCAAGTATCATTTCCTTAGACCATGAGATTGTGCAACTCCCGAATACCGTAGGAGTGCTTTGGGTGTGCCAAACGTCACAACGTAACTGGGTGGATATAAAGGTTCACTACAGGTATCTCCGAAAGTGTTTGTTGGGTTGGCACGAATCGAGACTGGGATTTGTCACTCCATGTAACGGAGAGGTATCTCTGGGCCCACTCGGTAGGACATCATCATAATGTGCACAATGTGACCAAGGAGTTTATCACGGGATGATGTGTTACGGAACGAGTAAAGAGACTTGCCGGTAACGAGATTGAACAAGGTATCGGGATACCGACGATCGAATCTCGGGCAAGTACAATACCGCTGGACAAAGGGAATTGAATACGGGATTGATTGAATCCTCGACATCGTGGTTCATCTGATGAGGTCATCATGGAACATGTGGGAGCCAACATGGGTATCTAGATCCTGCTGTTGGTTATTGGCCGGAGAGTTGTCTCGGTCCTGTTTGCATGGTTCCCAAACTCGTAGGGTCTACACACTTAAGGTTCGATGACGCTAGGGTTATTAGGAAGACTTGTATGTGATTACCGAATGTTGTTCGGAGTCCCGGATGAGATCCCGGACGTCATGAGGAGTTCCGGAATGGTCCGGAGGTAAAGATTTATATATGGAAAGTTGTTGTTCGGGTTCCGGGAAAAGTTCAGTTTTTTCCAGTATTGTACCGGGAAGCTTCCGGAAGGTTCCAAAGGATTCCGGAGGGGTCCGGAGGTCCGTAAAATGTTCCACCACGTCCAATACAGCAGCATGGGCTGTAGAGGGGCTCCCTAACCTTAATGGGCCAAGGGCACCAGCCCCCCTAAGGCCCATGCGCATCGGAGAGGGGAAACCCTAAGGGGGAGGGCCTCCACTTGACTTGGGAGGCACTCCTCCCCCCTTGGACGCCGCCCCAACCCTAGTTGGGATCTAAGGGGGCCGGCCCCCTCTCTCCCCACCTATAAATAGTGGAGGGGTGGGAGGGCGGCCACACCCTTGAACCTGGCGCAGCCCTCCCCTCCAATACCTCTCCTCCTCCGCGTGAGCTTGGCGAAGCCCTGCCGGAGAACTGTCACTCCATCACCACCACGCCGTCGTGCTGCTGTTGGACTCTCTTACTGAACCTCTCCCTCCTCCTTGCTGGATCAAGGCGTGGGAGACGTCTCCGTTCCGTACGTGTGTTGAATGCGGAGGTGCCGTCCGTTCGGCGCTAGGATCATCGGTGATTTGGATCACGACGATTACGACTCCATCAACCCCGTTCACTTGAACGCTTCCGCTTAGCGATCTACAAGGGTATGTAGATGCACTCTCCTTCCCCTTGTTGCTAGATTACTTCATAGATTGATCTTGGTGATGCATAGAAAATTTTAAATTTCTGCTACGATCCCCAACGGTGGCATCATGAGCTAGGTCTATGCATAGTTTCTATGCACGAGTAGAACACAAGCTGTTGTGGGCGTCGATATTGTCAATTTACTTGCCGTTACTAGTCTTATCTTGATTCGGCGGCATCGTGGGATGAAGCGGCCCGGACCGACCTTACACGTACTCTTACGTGAGACTGGTTCCACCGACTAACATGCACTAGTTGCATAAGGTGGCTAGCGGGTGTCTGTCTCTCCCACTTTAGTCGGATCAGATTCGATGAAAAGGGTCCTTATGAAGGGTAAATAGAAATTGGCATATCACGTTGTGGTTTTGGCGTAGGTAAGAAACGTTCTTGCTAGAAACCTATAGCAGCCACGTAAAAACTTGCAACAACAATTAGAGGACGTCTAACTTGTTTTTGCAGCATATGCCTTGTGATGTGATATGGCCAAAAGGATGTGATGAATGATATATGTGATGTATGAGATTGATCATGTTCTTGTAATAGGAATCACGACTTGCATGTCGATGAGTATGACAACCGGCAGGAGCCATAGGAGTTGTCTTAATTTATTTATGACCTGCGTGTCAACATAAACGTCATGTAATTACTTTACTTTATTGCTAAAGCGTTAGCCATAGTAGTAGAAGTAATAGATGACGAGACAACTTCAAGAAGACACGATGATGGAGATCATGATGATGGAGATCATGGTGTCATGCCGGTGACAACGATGATCATGGAGCCCCGAAGATGGAGATCAAAAGGAGCAAAATGATATTGGCCATATCATGTCACTATTTGATTGCATGTGATGTTTATCATGTTTTACATCTTATTTGCTTAGAACGACGGTAGCTTAAATAAGATGATCCCTCACTAAAATTTCAAGAAAAGTGTTCCCCCTAACTGTGCACCGTTGCGAAGGTTCGTTGTTTCGAAGCACCACGTGATGATCGGGTGTGATAGATTCTAACGTTCGAATACAACGGGTGTTGACGAGCCTAGCATGTACAGACATGGCCTCGGGACACATGCGAAACACTTAGGTTGACTTGACGAGCCTAGCATGTACAGACATGGCCTCGGAACACGGAAGACCGAAAGGTCGAACATGAGTCGTATAGAAGATACGATCAACATGAGATGTTCACCGTTGATGACTAGTCCGTCTCACGTGATGATCGGACACGGCCTAGTCGATTCGGATCATGTTTCACTTAGATGACTAGAGGGATGTCTATCTGAGTGGGAGTTCATTAAATAATTTGATTAGATGAACTCAATTATCATGAACATAGTCTAAATTGTCTTTGCAAATATGTTGTAGATAAATAGCTCACGTTGTAGCTCCCTGTTTCAATACGTTCCTAGAGAAAGATTAAGTTGAAAGATATTGTAAGCAATGATGCGGACTAGGTCCGTAGTCCGAGGAGTGTCCTCACTGCTACACAGAAGGCTTACGTCTTTGATGCACCGCTCGATGTGCAAACCCCTACAACGTCGTCTGTGGATGTTGTGAACACCTGACAGACACATCCTGATGACTACTTGATAGTTTAGTGCACCATACTTTACGGCTTAGAATCGGGATTCCAATGACGTTTTGAACGCCATAGAACATATGAGATGTTCCAAGAGCTGAAATTGGGATTTCAGGCTCATGCCCGTGTTGAGAGGTGTGAGACCTCTGACAAGTTCTTTTGCCAACAAGATGGAGGAGAATAGCTCAGCTAGTGAGCATGTGCTCAGAATGTCTGGGTGCTACAATCACTTAAATCAAGTGGGAGTTAAACTTCCAGATAAGATAGTGATTGATAGAGTTCTCTAGCCACTATCACTAAGCTACTAGATCTTCGTGATGAACTATGACATGCAAGGGATGGAGTTGATCCCGGAGCTGTTCGCGGTGCTTAAGACCGCAAAAGGTAGAAATCAAGAAGGAGCATCAAGTGTTGATGGTTTAACAAGACCACTGGTTTCAAGAAGGGCAAGGGCTAGAAGGGAAACTTCATGGATGGCAAACCAGTTGCCGCTCCAGTGAAGGAACCCAAGGTTGAACCCAAACCCGAGACTAAGTGCTTCTATTGTAAGGGGAACGGTCACTGGTAGCGGAATTACCCCAAATGCATGGTAGATAAGAAGGCTGGCAACTTCAAAGTATATACGTGTTATTAATGTGTACCTCACTAGTACTCCTGGTAGCACCTGGGTATTGGATACCGGTTCAGTTGCTATTATTGGTGACTTGAAGCAAAAGCTACGGACTAAACGGAGACTGGCTAAGGGCGAGGTGACGATGTGTGTTGGAAGTGTTTCCAAAGTTGATGAGATCACCATCGCACGCTCCATCTGCCTTCGGGATTAGTATTGAACCTAGATAAATGTTATCAGGTGTCTACGTTGAGCATGAATATGATTAGATCATGTTCATTGCAATACGGTTATTCATTTAAGTTAGAGAATAATGGTTATTCTGTTTACATGAATAATACCTTTCATGGTCATGCACCCTATGTGAATGGTTCATTGAATCTCGGTCGTGGTAATACACATGTTCACGCCAAAAGATGTAGAGTTAATAATGATAGTACCACTTTCTTGTGGCACTGCCGCTTAGGTCATATTGGCGTAAGATGCATGAAGAAACTCCATGTCGATGGATGTTTGGAGTCACTTGATTTTGAATCGCTTGACACATGCGAGCCATGCCTCATGGGCAGGATGACTAAGACCCCGTTTTCAGGTACAATGAAACGGGCAAGTGACTTGTTGGAAATCATACATGCTGATGCGTGTGATCCAATGAGAATTGAAGCGTGCGGTGGATATCGCTATTTTCTCATCTTCACTGACGATTTGAGTAGATATAGGTATATTTACTTAATGAAGCACAAGTCTGAAACGTTTGAAAAGTTCAAGCGATTTCAGAGTGAAGTTAAGAATCATCATAACAATAAGATCATGTTCCTACGATCTGATCAAAAGGGGATTTTCTGAGTTATGAGTTTGGCAATCACTTAAGACATTGTGGAATTGTTTCACAGTTGAAGCCACCTGGAACACCACAAGGTAATGGTGTGTCCGGACGTCGTAATCGAACCTATGAGATATGGTGCGATCTATGATGTCTCTTACCAATCTACCGTTTTCATTTTGAGGTTATGCGTTAGAGACAGCTGCATTCACTTTAGATAGGACACCATCTAAGTCCGTTGAGACGACGTCGTATGAACATTGGTTTGGCAAGAAACCAAAGTTGTCGTTTCTTAATGTTTGGGGCTGCGATGCTTAAGGCTTCAGCCGGAGAAGCTCGAACCCAAAGCGGACAAACACATCTTCATAGGATACCCAAGGGTGACAGTTGGGTATACCTTCTATCTCAGATCCGAGGGCAAATTGTTTGTCGCTAAGAACGGGTCCTTTCTCGAGAAGGAGTTTCTCTCGAAAGAATTGAGTGGGAGGAAGATAGAACTTGATGAGGTTGTCGAACCTTTACTTCAACCAGAGAGTGATGCAACACAGAAAGATGTTTTCTGTGGCGCCTACGTCTGTTGAATAGGAAGTTAATGATAGTGATCATGAAGCTTCGGATCAAGTTGCTATCGAACCTCGTAGGTCGACAAGGATATGTACTACTCCTAAGTGGTACGGTAATCCTGTCTTAGATATCATGTTGTTAGACAACAATGAACCTACGAGCTATGGAGAAGCGATGGTGGGCCCGTATTCCGACAAATGGTTAGAAGCCATGAAATCCGAGATAGGATCCATATATCAGAACAAAGTATGGACTTTGGTGGACTTGCCCGATGATCGGCAAGCCATTGAGATAAATGGATCTTTAAGAAGAAGACGGACGTGGGCGGTAATGTTACCGTCTATGAAGCTCGACTTGTGGGAAAGAGTCTTTTCACAAGTTCAAGGAGTTGACTACGATGAGAATTTCTCACCCGTAGCGATGCTTAAGTCCGTCGGAATCATGTTAGCATTAGCTGTATTTTTCGATTATGAAATCTTACAGATGGATGTCAAAACAAGTTTTCTTACCAGTTTTCGTAAGAAAAGTTGTATGTGATACAATAAAAGGTTTTGTCGATCCTAAGGATGCTAAAAGGTATGCTGGCTCCAGCAATCCTTCTATGGACTAGAGCAAGCATCTCGGAATCGGAATATATGTTTTGATGGAGTGATCAAAGCTTTTAGGTTTATACAATGTTTGCTAGAAACTTGTATTTACAAGAAAGTGAGTGGGAGCACTACAACATTTCTGATAAGTATATGTGGATGACATATTGTTGATTCGAAATGATGTAGAATTTCTGGAAAGCATAAACGGTTGTTTGAAGAGTGTTTTTCAAAGGAAGACCTGGATAAAGCTGCTTACATATTGGGCATCAAGATCTATAGAGATAGATCAAGACGCCTGATGATACTTTCAAAGAACGCACACCTTGACATGTTTTTGAAGGAGTTCAAAATAGATCAGTCAAAGAAGGGGTTCTTACCTGAGTTGTAAGGTGTGAAGTTGAGTAAGACTCAAAGCTTGACCACGGCAGAAGAAAGAAGAAGGACGAAGGTCGTCCCCTATGCTCTTGTCATAGGCTCTATACGGTATGCCATGCTGAAGTACCGCACCTAATGTGTGCCTTGCCACATGTCTGGCAAGAGGGTACAAAGGTGATCTAGGAGTGGATCACCAGATAGCAGTCAAAATTATCCTTAGAGGAATAAGGAAATGTTTCTCGGTTATGGAGGTGATAAAGAGTTCGACATAAAGAGTTACGTCGATGCAAGCTTAACACCTATCCGGATAGCTCTGAGTAGAGATACCGGATACGTATAATGGAGCAATAATTTGGAATAGCTCCAAGTGGAACGTGGTAGCAGCATCTACGATATAAAGTTTTGCGAAATACATAGGGATCTGAATATGGCAAGACCCGTTGACTACAACCTCTCTCACAAGCATAACATGATCAAACCCAGAACTCTTTGAGTGTTTATCACATAGTGATGTGAACTAGATCATTGAGTCTAGTAGACTCTTGGATGTTGGTCACATGGCGATGTGACCTGTGAGTGTTAATCACATGGCGATGTGAACTAGATTATTGACTCTAGTGCAAGTGGGAGACTGTTGGAAATATGCCCTAGAGGCAATAATAAATTGGTTATTATTATATTTCATTGTTCATGATAATCGTTTATTATCCATGCTAGAATTGTATTGATAGGAAACTCAGATACATGTGTGGATACATAGACAACACCATGTCCCTAGTAAGCCTCTAGTTGACTAGCTCGTTGATCAATAGATGGTTACGGTTTCCTGACCATGGACATTGGATGTCGTTGATAACGGGATCACATCATTAGGAGAATGATGTGATGGACAAGACCCAATCCTAAGCCTAGCACAAAGATCGTGTAGTTCGTATGCTAAAGCTTTTCTAATGTCAAGTATCATTTCCTTAGACCATGAGATTGTGCAACTCCCGGATACCGTAGGAGTGCTTTGGGTGTGCCAAACGTCACAACGTAACTGGGTGGCTATAAAGGTTCACTACAGGTATCTCCGAAAGTGTCTGTTGGGTTGGCACGAATCGAGACTGGGATTTGTCACTCCGTGTAACGGAGAGGTATCTCTGGGCCCACTCGGTAGGACATCATCATAATGTGCACAATGTGACCAAGGAGTTGATCACGGGATGATGTGTTACGGAACGAGTAAAGAGACTTGCCGGTAACGAGATTGAACAAGGTATCGGGATACCGACGATCGAATCTCGGGCAAGTACAATACCGCTGGACAAAGGGAATTGAATACGGGATTGATTGAATCCTCGACATCGTGGTTCATCCGATGAGATCATCGTGGAACATGTGGGAGCCAACATGGGTATCCAGATCCCGCTGTTGGTTATTGGCCGGAGAGTTGTCTCGGTCATGTCTGCATGGTTCCCGAACCCGTAGGGTCTACACACTTAAGGTTCGATGACGCTAGGGTTATTAGGAAGACTTGTATGTGATTACCGAATGTTGTTCGGAGTCCCGGATGAGATCCCGGACGTCACGAGGAGTTCCGGAATGGTCCGGAGGTAAAGATTTATATATGGAAAGTTGTTGTTCGGGTTCCGGGAAAAGTTCGGTTTTTTCCGGTATTGTACCGGGAAGCTTCCGGAAGGTTCCGGAGGATTCCGGAGGGGTCCGGAGGTCCGGAAAATGTTCCACCACGTCCAATACAGCAGCATGGGCTGTAGGGGGGCGCCCTAACCTTAATGGGACAAGGTCACCAGCCCCCCCAAGGCCCATGCGCATGGGAGAGGGGAAACCCTAAGGGGGAGGGCCTCCACTTGACTTGGGAGGCACTCCTCCCCCCCTTGGCTGCCGCCCCAACCATAGATGGGATCTAAGGGGGCCAGCCCCCTCTCTCCCCACCTATAAATAGTGGAGGGGTGGGAGGGCGGCCACACCCTTGAACCTGGCGCAGCCCCTCCCCTCCAATACCTCTCCTCCTCCGCGTGAGCTTGGCGAAGCCCTGCCGGAGAACTACCACTCCATCACCACCACGCCGTCGTGCTGCTGTTGGAATCTCTTCCTCAACCTCTCCCTCCTCCTTGCTGGATCAAGGCGTGGGAGACGTCTCCATTCCGTACGTGTGTTGAACACGGAGGTGCCGTCCGTTCGGCGCTAGGATCGTCAGTGATTTGGATCACGACGAGTACAACTCCATCAACCCCGTTCACTTGAACGCTTCCGCTTAGCGATCTACAAGGGTATGTAGATGCACTCTCCTTCCCCTCGTTGCTAGATTACTCCATAGATTGATCTTGGTGATGCGTAGAAATTTTTTAATTTCTTCTACGATCCCCAACATGGATCTACCATGAGATCAAGGAGGCTAAACCCTAGAAGCTAGCCTATGGTATGATTGTTGTTCGTACAGACTAAAACCATCCGGTTTATATAGACACCGGAGAGGGCTAGGGTTACACAAAGTCAGTTACAATGGTAGGAGATCTACATATCCGTATCGCCAAGCTTGCCTTCCATGCCAAGGAAAGCCCCTTCCGGACACGGGACGAAGTCTTCAATCTTGTATCTTCATAGTCCAGGAGTCTGGCCGAAGGTATAGTCCGGCTATCCGGACACCCCCTAATCCAGGACTCCCTCAGTAGCCCCCGAACCAGGCTTCAATGACGACGAGTCCGGCGCGCAGATTGTCTTCAGCATTGCAAGGCGGGTTCTCCAAATTCCGTGTACCTGTTGAATATTGTCCGGTTTCTTGTAGCGCTCCTTAGCTTCTACGCCCAATAATGGCCGTCTTCCACGTGTCAAACGAATACGAAAAGTCAGGGTGTTTTTTATATTTACACCCCTAGTCGCGTGAATGAGCCGCCTATTTAAGGGGACGAGGATTTAGATCCAAACCACACCTTCTCCCCTCCGCGAGTATTCATCAGAGCGTATCCGACAGAGGTCCATTCTATCATGGCCGGCCGCCGCAGCTCCTCCTCTCGCCCCTCCAGCCCTCAGCCTGGAGATTGGAAGAGGTGCTCCATCCCGCACAGCGAGCTAGCGACGCTCCAGACCAAGGGATTTCTCACCCGGCCTATATGGTCCCGGTTCGAGCCGGACTTGCCACCTATCACTACTAGGGAAAAGCCTATACACAGGATCTTACCAGCAGCGCGCTTTAAAATCAAGCGCTGCTGCTAAGTAGCAGTAGCGCATGTTTTTAACCCTCGCTACTACTAAGTTGATAGCAGTAGCGCTGGTTTTTTACCCTCGCTACTACTAAGCGGTCTCTACCGTGCCCCCCGGGACATGCCATAGTAGTAGCGGGGGTTTTTAACCCTCGCTACTACTAAGTTGATAGCAGTAGCGCTGGTTTTTACCCCTCACTACTACTAAGCGGTCTCTACCGTGCCCCTGGGCCATGCCATAGTAGTAGCGAGGGTTGTAAACCCGCGCTACTACTAAGTTTTTACCCCTCGCTACTACTAAGAGGTCTCAACCGTGCCCCTCCGGGACATGCCATAGTAGTAGCGAGGGGTAAAATCCCTCGCTACTACTAAAGGTCCCATTTTGAAACTCTACCCCCCCGGTGGATCACCTTTTTGGTTTTGTAAAAAGCAAAAGAAAATGATAAAAAGTTCAAAAATTAAAATCCTTCGAGATGTAGTTATGTTACTACATCTACTAGTTAAGAAAATTAAAAAACTTAAATTTGGACATGTTTTGCAAAAAGTGTAGGGAAAATGTAAAACGGCTATAAATTTTGCATACGATGTTAGAAAAAAACGTATAATATATCAAAATGTTTCAAAAATTAAAATCCTTTGAGATGTAGTTATGTTACTACATCTACTAGTTAGGAAAATTTAAATACTTAAATTTGGACATGTTTTGCAAAAAGTGTAGGGAAAATGTAAAACGGCTATAACTTTTGCATACGATGTCAGAAAAAATGTATAATATATCAAAATGTTCAGCACGAAAATCCGCATACGAAGGAGACAGCCTACGGCCTATTTGCAAATTTTTAGAATCCTCAAATTCTAAAAGGAAAAAAAGTTATGCTCAAATTTCAGATATTTTTTAATTTTGGTCAAATCTGGTCAAACTCTGGTCAAACTACTTATTCAAGAAGTATTAGTGTTACTAAATAATTATTCAAGAATATTAGTGTTACTAAATAATTATTTCAGTTTTTTGGAATTTTGGTCAAATCTGGTCAAACTGTGGTCAAACTTTGGTCAAAATGTGGTCAAACTCCTTATTCAAGAAATATTAGTGTTACTAAATAATAATTGTTTTTTAGAACAATAGTTTTAAACTCAAATAGCCAAATGTGTGACTTCATGCTCAAGCTAAACTCCCGAGGGTTAATAGGATTGACATCTTACTATTGTCAGGGAAACAACAAGTGCAGACTTGGAATCGAGGGAGAATAGAACCTGGAAGTTAAGCGTGCTCAGGCTGGAGTAGTGAGAGGATGGGTGACCATTCGGGAAGTTAGATGATTTGGAATGATGAGGGGTGATTAGAGATTAAATTGAGCAGCGATGAGGGTGATTAGAGATTAGAGGTTGAAATAATTCAGAAATTTGAAAATTCGCGCAAAAAATTCGAAAAAAAAATTCCGCAGGTTAGTAGTAGCGCGGGTTTTTACCCACGCTACTACTAACGGATGTAGTAGTAGCGCGGGTGGCACCCGCGCTGCTGCTATACGTTAGCTGTAGCACCTTATTAGTAGCGCTGGCCCCCGTGCTGCTAATAGGCCCAAAACCCGCGCTGCTGCTAGGCTTTTCCCTAGTAGTGTATAATGGCGGAGAGCAAGCGGAGAGCGCCCCTAATCCCTCCAAAGGAGAGCGGGTATGCCTTGTCCCTTACTTAATAAGAGGGCTCGGATTTCCAATTCATCCGTTTCTCCGGGGGCTCCTGGAGTTCTATGGCCTCCAGCTGCACAACCTCACGCCTGCCTCCATATTGCATATCGCGGGCTTCGTGGCCCTTCGCGAGCTGTTTTTGGGCTGCGAGGCTCATTTCGCATTGTGGAAAAGGCTATTCTGCCTTGTGCCCCGTTCTAAGAAGGGGTCAATATATCAAGTGGGCGGAGCCAAAGTGTGGCGCATCGCCGGGACCGGATATCTATCCGGAACCCCAAAGAAGGCTTCCGAAGACTGGCCTTCGGAATGGTTTTATATAGAGGACGTCCCGCTGCCGGATCCTGTCCGGATCGGCCTCCCTGAGTTCGACAGTGCTCCCCTAAAGAAGCGCCTCAGCTGGCGTCCATGCAGCCCTCAGAGGGAAAGCGACAAGGATGTTCTTTACCTGATGGGCCGGATAAGATTGTTAGCTCATTCCGAACTTACCATGATCAGGGTCATGGCCGCATGCATCATGCGAGGGGTGCAGCCGCTTCAGTATAGAGGCCGCCCCATGTGGGACTTCAACGGGGAGGACGACGCCACCCGCCACGGCCATAAGAGGCCGGATTCGGCTGCCGCTCTAATAAAGATCTTGTCCACTTTGTACAAAGGGGAAGAGGCGGAATTTCTCCGCGTCAACCCACATGGTGGATTTTCTATGTACAATCCCCCAAGTTGGGTAATTGGACACTTTTACTTGCCCATCTGTTTTATATTCCCATTGTTAAATATTAAGTCTAATGACTTCAATGCAGGAACTGCGCCAGGCTGTTAAAGAAATAAACAGCCCTCCTCCACAACCCGAGGATCCGGGACGGTTCCTCGACCTGGCCTCTCAAGAGGATCCGGACTTATCTGTGGAGCTGATTGATGGGGTGTTTCATCAATTGAGCAAGGACAACGCCTTGGTGGCCATTACGGCCGATTACCCAGGGCTACTCCCAGCCTCACAGGTAACTGAGACCGAAGTCCCAGCACTTTGAAAAGGGATCTATCCTCGCGTGTTTTCGATTGCCGTATGACAACCGTGTTTTGCAGGGGAGGTCCTTGAGACGGGAGGCCGAGCCTGCGGCGACTAGCCAACGAGGGGCGGCAAGGCCCCGTGGGATGAAAAGAAGTGCGGTCCGGACTGAGACGCCGGCGCAAAGGTATAGCACGCCATCTTATTCCCAAGTGTTATTCCTTCAAGGCATACTAACGCTCGTGCTCTCTTCAGGACGAAGAGACCTCGCCGAGCTATATCCGGAGAGGTTGCCAATCACGCCTCCACCAGCCAGACTCCAAAGCCTGGTCCGGAAGCGGAGGCGAACACGAGGCGCGCACCGGATGCTCCTCCGACAGAGGATGCGGATAGGCTGTCTGCCACCAATTTCGAGATGGAGAGTGCCATGAACCACAGGCGTCGCCGGTCAGTTCTTCGCGACGCTTGTTTCTCCCATGAGGCATTGTATGCCTTCAATTCGAGAGATGCGTACCTCCGTGCCGCTCAAAATGGTCTACCCAAAGCCCCCGAGACTTGAAATAGTTAGAATAACTGATTTAAGGATCATTTGTTATGCAGGTTCTTACAGAAAAGAATACCCTACTGTCCCAGGAGCTGGAAGAGTGCAAAGCCCAACTTGAGGCCACACTAGCCGCGGCAGGGGAGCCCAAGGAGACCCCCTCTGGTAATATACACTTCCAAAGATAAGTATTTTGCGAAGTGCGGCGTGGGTGCAAATCTGACAAATGAAATTGTAGATGGCGCCGAATTAAATCCGGAAGAGCAACAATTCCGATGCCAGCTAAAGGCTGGTGAGAGCGTGCTGACGAAGGTGAGGCGGGAGAAGAACGATCTCCAAGATGCCAACACCAAGCTGGGCGTTGAACTGGAGGATGTTCGTGCCCAGCTGTTGGACTCCGTGAAGGAGAACCAGCGGCTTCGACGCGGCATATATAGTAAGTGCTTAAACGAACTTTGAAAAAAGAGTTCGGCGAGGAAGTTGACTAACAGAGTAATGTCTGTAGGTATGCTAACAGGTCGTCCTGCAGAGGAAATGCCCGATTCTATGGGTGACCTTCTTCCCGAGCTCTCACAACTACACGAGCAAGTTCGGCAGGTGATGCAAAGCGTCGCCCAGGCCTTGTGGCCATCCGTCTCCATGCCCGAAGGCCTTGGAGAGCTTGTAGAGAAGCTGAAGGGAGCGCGGCGGCGCTTCCGATTGTGGAAGATGTCGGCCTGCCGTCAAGGTGCCAGGGAGGCCTGGGCCATGGTGAAGACGCGGTACACAAAGGCTGACCCAAACCACATGGCCGAAGTCAGACCCGTGGGGCCCGATGGGAAGGAGATCCCTGTGAGCTTAGTATACGACCAAGTAGAATTGGCCGCAAAGTATTCCCAACAGGACTGTAAACTAGACAGCCTGTTAGATGGTATTGAAGAGGAATACAATCAGTCAGATTGACTATGTAATTATAATTGACATGTGTAATGCCTTCTAGCCGGATTGTAGATCGTTTGTCTTGGCCGACCTTTTCGCTTCAACCTCGGGACCTGACGGTCTCGAGTGTGTCCGAATACCCTTGCGGTTATATAAGAACCGGGGTATGCATGGAGACCAGGCATAGGGGTCATTAGTGCTTGAACAGGCAAGTGCCCAACTAGTTATGTTATATTACATGGTTAGTAAGAAACATCTTCCAGGGAGAATAGTTCCGTTAGGGGTTCCTTTCCCTGGGAGGCATGCCGTAAAGTGCATGTCCATTCTGCAAAAAGAGACGCAGGAAAAACACCTGGGGGCATATAGATAGATAAGTGAAAAGGATCATCTTTAGTTCACCGACCGAATATTCCCTTAAGAACGCTAGCTTTCGGCTTCACCCAGTCTGAGGTACACATCCGGCTGACCCGGCAGTAACAATCACAGAGGTGCTCCCTTTACCACCTAGCCGAACAATCGGGAACGTAGGGGTAAGCACAGGAGCCAGGCAACCTAGCTTGGCCAAAACTTAAGTCATATCGATGCATATAATGGTGAATAAAAGGTACGTGCGGAAGTGTGACACATGTGTTGGGCATGAAGCCCGTATAAATAAGCTTCTGTTTCAAGAAGCCCCCAGGTTTAATGAGCGTGAATAGCGCATCACTATATGAGCCTTTAAAGGCTATAAGAGATAGAGAGAGAGAGAGAGAGAGGAGAAGGAGAGAAATGTAAGACGGAAAGTATATAAAAAATGGACAGAGGAAGGAGACGAACACAGAGTCCGGCGCTAGGCGTAGAATCTTCGGAGACGGGTTGCCTTCCATGGGTTCGGCTCGAGTCGGTTATCCGATGCATCTCGCAGGCGGTATGCTCCACCAGTCAGGACTTGGTCAATTATGAAGGGACCTTCCCACTTGGGCTTGAGTTTGTCCTTTTTCTTGTCCGGCAGGCGTAGAACTAATTCACCAACGTTGTAATTTTTGGCCCGTACTTCTCTGCTTTGGTATCTTCGAGCCTGCTGTTGATAGAATGCGGAACGGGCTTTGGCCACGTCACGCTCTTCCTCCAAGGCTTCCAAACTGTCCTGCCGATTGAGCTCGGCTTCTCTTTCTTCGTACATGTGCACTCGAGGTGAGTCATGAATTATGTCGCAGGGCAAAACTGCCTCTGCGCCGTACACCATGAAGAATGGTGTGTATCCGGTGGTGCGATTCGGCGTGGTCCGCAGCCCCCAGAGTACGGAGTCGAGCTCCTCTACCCAGTGCATATTAGATTCCTTAAGGGACCGCACTAATCTGGGTTTGATGCCGCTCATGATAAGACCATTTGCACGTTCGACCTGGCCGTTAGTTTGTGGGTGATAGACAGAAGCATAATCGAGCTTGATGCCCATGTTTTTGCACCAGAGTTTTACCTCATCGGCCGTAAAGTTCGTGCCATTATGAGTGATGATGCTGTGGGTGACACCGTAACAGTGTACAACCCTGGATATAAAGTCTATCACCGGTCTGGATTCGGCCGTCTTAACAGGCTTGGCTTCTATCCATTTGGTGAACTTATCCACCATGACTAGTAAGTATTTTTTCTTGTGGGTTCCGCCTTTAAGGGGTCCAACCATGTCAAGCCCCCAGACCATGAAGGGCCAAGTGATGGGGATAGTTTGGAGGGCGGTGGGTGGCATATGGCTTTGGTTTGCAAAAAGCTGGCAACCGACGCATCGTTGGACTAAGTCCTGGGCGTCTGCCCGGGCCGTCGGCCAATAAAAGCCTGTATGGAAGGCCTTGCTTACAAGGGACCGAGCTGCAGCGTGATGACCACCGAGTCCGGCATGAATTTCAGCCAGGAGGTTCCGCCCTTCCTCTTCGGAGATGCACCTTTGAAGGACTCCGGTAGCGCTTTTCTTATAAAGCTCTCCCTCATGGACTTTATAGGCTTTAGATCGCCGCACTATGCAACGTGCCTCATTTTGGTACTCGGGGAGTTCCTGCCTAGTAAGGTAGGCGAGGAATGGTTCTGTCCACGGGGCGATGATGGCCATTATTACGTGGGCTGAAGGTGTTATTTCATTGGCAGAGCCTCCAATTATGTGAGAGTGTTCGGTGTTGGGCAGTGCGGTTGGGTCCGGGCTATTATTGCCGGGTTCCCTTTCCCATACTACGGATGGCTTGAACAGCCTTTCCAAGAAGATGTTGGGGGGGACTACATCGCGTTTTGCGCCGATGCGTGCCAGGACATCTACCGCCTGATTATTTTCCCGGGCTATATGGTGGAATTCGAGCCCTTCGAACCGAGCTGACATTTTTAGGACGGTGTTGCGATAAGCTGCCATTTTTGGATCCTTGGAATCAAAGTCTCCATTTATTTGGGATATTGCGAGGTTCGAGTCTCTGCGCACCTCTAGGCATTGAATGCCCATGGATACTGCCATCCGGAGACCATGTAAAAGGGCCTCATATTTGGCTGCATTGTTGGAGTCTGTGTACATTATCTGGAGTATGTATTGAATTGTATCTCCTGTGGGGGACGTCAAAACGACGCCAGCCCCTAGACTGGCCAACATTTTGGAGCCGTTGAAGTGCATGACCCAGTTTGAATATGTGCCATACTCTTTAGGGAGTTCGGCCTCCATCCATTTTGCGACGAAGTCGGCCAAAACTTGCGACTTGATAGCTCGCCGTGGCTTGTAAATTATGTCAAACAGGAGGAGCTCAATGGCTCATTTTGCGATCCGGCCCGTCGCGTCGCGGTTGTTTATAATATCGTTAAGTGGCACTTCCGAGGCTACTATTATTGAACACTCTTGAATGTAGTGTCGCAGCTTCCGGGATGCCATAAATACCACGTACGCAATCTTTTGATAATGCGGGCACCGTGACTTGCACGGAGTAAGGATAGTGGACACATAGTAGACCGGCTTCTGAAGGGGGAATTTGTGTCCGTCCGTTTCTCGTTCGACGACGAGCACTGCGCTTACGACCTGATGGGTTGCTGCAATATATAATAGCATTGGTTCGCCAATGTTTGGCGCGGCCAGGACTGGGTTTGTTGCCAAGATGGCTTTTATTTCGTCGAGTCCGGCCGTGGCTGCATCCGTCCACTCGAAGTGTTCGGTGCGCCGAAGGAGGCGGTAAAGGGGTAGGGCCTTTTCTCCCAAGCGGGAGATAAAGCGGCTTAGAGCCACCACGCATCCGGTTAATTTTTGTATTTGTTTGAGGTCTTTCGGGATATCCAATTGTGACAGAGCTTGGATCTTGGCTGGATTTGCTTCAATTCCTCTACCGGCTACAGTGAAGCCCAAGAGCTTTCCAGCTAGAACGCCGAAAACGCATTTTTCCGGGTTGAGCTTGATGTCGTATGTTCGGAGGTTACCGAATGTTAGCCTCAAGTCATCTACTAGAGATTCGACATGTCTTGTTTTAATGACCACATCATCTACATATGCCTCCACTGTTTTGCCGATCTGGTTTGCCAGACATGTCTGAATCAACAATCCTCGACAAGATCCCTGCCAAGGAAGGCCACCAGACCCCCGGCAAGATCCTTGCCGGGGACGACAACAAGCCATGGCGAGACCCCTTGCCGGGCCACCCGGCAAGGCCCCCGCCAAAGACGTTGGCAAGGCCACCACCAAGCCCACGTCAACCAAGCTCCCACCATCGTTCACATCCAGCTGCCAGCCCAACCAGCTGGGCGGGCACCTGCGTGGCAACATGCTGCTCCCAGGCCAACTCATCATGTGCCTACATGGCGGCATGTAGATCTTCATGAAGGCTCCACCACCACGCCAACTCAGCTGCCTGCCTGCCTACATGGCACCGCACACATCCTTGGCCGAGGCGCGTGTCGAAGCGAGGAGAAGCGGTGACGGATGGGACGGGCCTCTACCCCGTCCCCGATAAAGCAAGAGGACACCTAAGTGGTGCACTAAATGCACCTTGTATTGTAATACGAGGGATAACCTCGTGCCACTATAGACCTTTCCACCTCCTGTGTGCCACTGTGGCAACCCCTTTTTCCTATAAAAGGAAGCCGGAGGCGACAAGGAGAGGGATTCGTCTCTTTGGAACCACACGCTAACCACAGCTAGTTCGAGAGCTCAAGAACTCTCAGAAATACACCCACCAAAGCAGGACTAGGGTTTTACACATCCTTGCGGCCCGAACCTAGGTAAACGATCCTCATGCTGTCTACTAGCCCTGCTCTCCTCGCAACCCTGCGCCCCGGCAACCGTAGTAGGGATTCTTGTGATCCCATAGGTGTCGTTTCACACCGACATGGATGGTCAGTTTCGTAAAGCTGCATCTTATTCCACCAATGATGACTCTGCCACTCTTGATTCTGCTGCCCATGCCTCCAAGCCAAATCCTCAAGCCACTGCTCCTCGTGTGATGACTGACCGTGAGCTTCTGCTTAGTCTTCATCAGAAGGTGGATCGAAACCATAAATGTGTTAAGCGTCAGTTTGGTTCATTTCTTCACAACATGACCGCTACACACAATGCAGTGAAGAAAAACCATTACTATGCTGGGCCACAGATTTCACTAGTGGCTTCTCTCAAGAGCATAAGTATTCTACGTTGGGTGAACAAATTACTGTTGAGCAATTGACAGAATTGAGCATAGTTATGAGAATATCTAGGCATGATCATGTATATAGGCATCACGTTCGTGACAACAAGACCGAAACAATTCTGCATCTACTACTATTACTCCACTCATCGACCGCTATCCAGCATGCATCTAGAGTATTAAGTTAAAAATAGAGTAACGCTTTAAGCAAGATGACATGATGCAGAGAGATAAATTCATGCAATATGAAATAAACCCCATCTTGTTATCCTCGATGGCAACGATGCAATACGTGCCTTGCTGCCCCTTCTGTCACTGGGAAAGGACACCACAAGATCGAACCCAAAGCTAAGAACTTCTCCCATGGCAAGAACTACCAATCTAGTTGGCCAAACCAAACGGATAATTCGAAAAGACTTGCAAAGATAACCAATCATACATAAAAGAATTCAGAGAAGATTCAGATATTATTCATAGATAGACTTGATCATAAACCCACAATTCATCGGTCTCAACAAACACACCGCAAAAAGAAGATTACTTCGAATAGATCTCCACAAGAGAGGGGGAGAACTTTGTATTGAGATTCAAAGAGAGATAAGAAGCCATCTAGCTACTAACTATGGACCCGAAGGTCTCAGGTAAACTACTCACACTTCATCGGAGAGGCTATGATGATGTAGAAGCCCTCCGTAATGACGGCCCTCTCCGGCGGAGCTCCGGAACAGGCCCCAAGATGGGATCTCGTGGATACAGAAAGTTGCGGCGGTGGAATTAGGTTTTTGGCTCCGTCCCTGTTCGTTTGGGGTTACGTAGGTATATATAGGAGGAAGAAGTATGTCGGTGGAGCTCCGAGGGGCCCACGAGGCAGGGGCGCGCCCTAGGGGGGGGGGGGGGCGCCCCGCACCCTCGTGACCGCCTCTCTGATGCCTTGGCGTAGGGTCCAAGTCTCCTGGATCACGTTCGGTGAGAAAATCACGTTCCCGAAGGTTTCATTCCGTTTGGACTCCGTTTGATATTCCGTTTCTTCGAAACACTGAAATAGGCAAAAAACACCAATTCTGGGCTGGGCCTCCGGTTAATAGGTTAGTCCCAAAAATAATATAAAAGTGGAAAATAAAGCCCAATATAGTCCAAAACAATAGATAATATAGCATGGAGCAATCAAAAATTATAGATACGTTGGAGACGTATCAGGCATCCCCAAGCTTAGTTCCTGCTTGTCCTCAAGTAGGTACATGATAAAAAAGAGAATTTTTGATGCGGAGTGCTACCTGGCATAATTTCAATGCAAATATTCTTAATTGTGGTATGAATATTCAGATTAGGAAGATTCAAGACAAAAGTTCATATTGACATAGAGAATAATAATACTTCAAGCAAACCAACAAAGCAATTATGTTTTCTTGAAGTAACATGGCCAAAGAAAGTTCATCCCTACAAAATCATATAGTTTAGTCATGCTCCATTTTCGTCACACAAGAATGCTCTCGTGATGCACAACCCCTATGACAAGCCAAGCAATTGTTTCATACCTTAATAATTTCAAACTCATAAACTTTCACGCAATACATGAGCGTGAGCCATGGATATAGCACTATGGGTGGAATAGAATATAATGATGGGGGTTATGTGGAGAAGACAAAAAAGGAGAAACTCTCACATCAACGAGGCTAATCAATGGGCTATGGAGATGCCCATCGATTGATGTTAATGCAAGGAGTAGGGATTGCCATGCAACGAATGCACTAGAGCTATAAATGTATGAAAGCTCAACAAAAGAAACTAAGTGGGTGTGCATCCAACTTGCTTGCTCACGAAGACCTAGGGCACTTGAGGAGGCCCATTGTTGGAATATACAAGCCAAGTTCTATAATGAAAATTCCCACTAGTATATGAAAATGATAACTTAAGAGACTCTCTATATGAATAACATGGTGCTACTTTGAAGCACAAGTGTGGAAAAAAGATAGTAGCATTGCCCCTTTTTATTTATTTTCTTTTTTGGGCCTTTTTTTCTTTGGCCTTTCTCTTTTTTGGGCAATTCTCTATTGAATGATGATCATCACACTTATATTTATTTACAACTCAATGATTACAGCTCGATACTAGAACAAAGTATGACTCTATATGGATGCCTCCGGCGGTGTACCGGGATATGCAATGAATCAAGAGTGACAAGTATGAAAAAATTATGAACGGTGGCGTTGCCACAAATACTATGTCAACTACATGATCATGCTAAGCAATATGAAAATGATGAACGTGTCATGATAAAATGGATGGTGGAAAGTTGCATGGCAATATATCTCAGAATGGCTATGGAAATGCCATAATAGGTAGGTATGGTGGTTGTTTTGAGGAAGATATAAGGAGGTTTATGTGTGAAAGAGTGTATCATATCACGGGGTTTGCATGCGCCGGCGAAGTTTGCACCAACTCTTGATGTGAGAAAGGGCAATCCACGGTACCATAGAGGCTAGAAATGATGGAAGGGTGAGAGTGCGTATAATCCATGGACTCAACATTAGTCATAAAGAACTCATATACTTATTGCAAAAATCTACAAGCCATCAAAAACCAAAGTATTACGCGCATGCTCCTAGGGGGATAGATTGGTAGGAAAAGACCATTGCTCATCCCAGACCGCCACTCATAAGGAGTACAATCAAATAACACCTCATGTTTCAAATTTGTTACATAACGTTTACCATACGTGCATGCTACGGGACTTGCAAACTTCAACACAAGAACTTCTCAAATTCACAACTACTCAACTAGCATGACTTTGATATTGTTACCTCCATATCTCAAAACAATTATCAAGCATCCAACTTTTCTTAGTATTCAACACACTCAAAATAAAGTTTCACAAATCTTGAATACCAAGCATGTTATTATTAAGAAAATTACCATGCTATTAAGACTCTCAAAATAATTTAAGTGAAGCATGAGAGATCAATAGTTTCTTTAAAACAAATCCACCACCGTGCTCTAAAAGATCTAAGTGAAGCACATAGAGCAAAATTATAACGCTCAAAAGATATAAGTGAAGCACATAGAGCAAAACTACTTAGCTCAAAAAGATATAAGTGAAGCACATAGAGTATTCTATCAAATTCTAATTCATGTATGGATCTCTCAAAAGGTGTGTACAGAAAGGATGATTGTGGAACACTAACAAACAAAGACACAAATAATACAAGACTCTCCAAGCAAAACACATATCATGTTGGTGAATAAAAATATAGCTCCTAGTAAAATTACCGATGGAAGTGGACGAAAAAGGGGATGCCTTCCGAGGCATCCCCAAGATTTGAATTTTTGGTGTCCTTGGATTATCTTGGGGGTGCCATGGTCATCCCCAAGCTTAGGCTCTTTCCACTCCTTGTTCCATAATCCATCACAAGAATTCACCCAAAACTTGAAAACTTCACAACACAAAACTCAATAGAAATCTCGTGAGCTCCGTTAGAGAAAGAAAACAAAAGACCACTTCAAGGTACTGTAATGAATTCATTCTTTATTTATATTGGTGTTAAACCTACTGTATTCCAACTTCTCTATGGATTATAAACTATTTTACTAACCATAGATTCATCAAAATAAGCAAACAACACACGAAAAACAGAATCTGTCAAAAACAGAACAGTCTGTAGTAATCTATAACTAAAGCAAACTTCTACAACGCCAAAAATTCTAAAATAAATTGATGGACGTGAGGAATTTATCTATTAATCATCTGCAAAAATAATTAACTAAATAGCACTTTACAAATAAAAATTACAGCAGTCCTCGTGAGAGCTAAAGTTTCTGTTTTTTACAGCAAGTACAACAAGACTTTCCCCAAGTCTTCTGAACGGTTCTACTTGGCACAAACACTACTTAAACACAAAAAACACAACCAAAACAGAGGCTATATTATTTATTTATTACTAAACAGGAGCAAGAAGTAAGGAATAAAAATAAAATTGGGTTGCCTCCCAACAAGCGCTATCGTTTAACGCCCCTAGCTAGGCATAAAAGCGAGGATAGATCTAGGTGTTGCCATCTTTGGTAGGCAATCCATAAGTGGCTCTCATGATAGTTTCATATGGAAATTTTATTTTCTTTCTTGGAAAGTTTTCCATTCCCTTTTTTAATGTAAATTGAAATTTAATATTCCCTTCCTTCATATCAATAATCGCACCAACCGTTCTAAGGAAAGGTCTACCAAGAATAATAGGGCAAGAAGGATTGCAATCTATATCAAGAACAATGAAATCTACGGGCACATAATTCCTGTTTGCAACAATAAGAACATCATTAATCCTTCCCATAGGTTTCTTAATGGTACAAGCCGCAAGATGCAAGTTTAGAGAGCAATCATCAAAATCACGGAAATCTAATCACACAAAGTTTTGGGGATGGTGGAGACACTAGCACCCAAATCACACAAAGCATAAAACTAATGGTCTTTAATTTTAATTTTAATAGTTGGTTCCCACTCGTCATAGAGTTTTCTAGGGATAGAGACTTTCAACTCATGTTTTTCTTCATAAGATTGCATCATGGCATCAACAATATGTTCAGTGAAGGCTTTATTTTGACTATAAGCATGTGGAGAATTTAGCACGGATTGCAACAAGGAAATACAATCAATTAAAGAGCAACTTTGATAATTAAATTCCTTGAAATCCAATATAGTGGGTTTAGCAACATCTAGATTTTTATTTCTTTCAATCCCACTTTTATCAATTTCATCATAAAGATCTAAATGCTCCGAATTTTTAGAACGCCTTCTAGGTAAAGGAAGATCATATTCAGTTTCATGAAGGTTCGTATTGCAAAACAAAGATTTAATAGGAGACACATCAATAACTTTTAGATCTTCATCTTGATTTTCATAGGAATTGGAAGAACATGCTTTAATAAAGGCATCTTTGGAAGCACGCATCCTAGCGGTTCTTTCCTTGCACTCATTAATGGAAATTCTCATGGCTTTGAGAGACTCGTTGATATCATGCTTAGGAGGAATAGATCTAAGCTTTAAAGAATCAACCTCAAGAGAAATTATATCAACGTTCCTAGCCAAATCATCAACTTTAAGCAATTTCTCTTCAAGCAAAGCATTAAAATTCTTTTGTGAATTCATAAACTCTTTAACACTATTCTCAAATTCAGAGGTCATCTTATTATAATTTCCATAAGAGTTATTGTAGGAATTCCCATAATTATTAGAAGGATTACTAGGATATGGCCTAGGATTAAAATTCCCTCTATAAGCGTTGTTACCAAAATTATTCCTACCAACAAAATTAACATCCGTAGATTCATTGTTATTCTCAATCAAAGTACACAAGGGCATATCATTAGGATCAGAAGAAACACTCTTAGTAGCAAATAATTCCATAAGTTCATCCATCTTTCCACTCAACACATTGATTTCTTCTATCGCATGCACTTTTTTATTAGAAGATCTTGCAGTATGCCATTGAGAATAATTAACCATAATATTATCTAGGAGTTTAGTAGCATCTCCTAAAGTGATTTCCATAAAAGTACCTCCTGCGGCCGAATCTAAAAGATTTCTAGAAGCAAAATTAAATCCGGCATAAATTTTTTGTATAATCATCCATAAATTCAAACCATGAGTAGGGAAATTATGTATCATTAATTTCATTCTCTCCCAAGCTTGTGCAACATGTTCATGATCAAGTTGCTTAATATTCATAATATCGTTTCTCAGAGAGTGTCAGGACCCCGATTCTAAGTCACATTGATCTAGCCGGTAACACCTCATATCACATTGCGGCCTCACACACGGTATCCCCACGGGTGTCGCCTTACCATGGCCCGGGACCGTTTGTGCCTTTTGGCTCACGTATATGATAGTGTCGCTAGCATCCATATGACAGAGAACCCGGGCCGACATGGCTAGTCGTGAACCCACAATGGTGCAGACCTATGGAGACAGGCATACATGAATCACATCGAGCATGTCGGTCATCAGCGAGTGAATCCGGGCTGTAGCACTGGGCTAACAGGACTTCGGGGAACCCGGGCTGTAGCAGGCTAGGCAGGACTCCGGATGTCACCGCGTGACATTTCCCCGAAGGGACAGACATAGGAACGAGGTGAAACACATGCCGGCCAGTCAAGTGTCCTGAGCAGTAGAGCTGGGCTAGCAGGACTCCGGTGAACTAGGCTGTAGTGGACTACTATGGCTCGAGGAACACCAGACTACATTTCCCCATAAGAAAGGCTGCCAAGGATAAACAACTAGATTGTCGGATCCCACTCATACCAAGCATTTCAATCATATGCACAATATGCCCGATATGAGTACATACAACATGGCATCACAACAAAACTCTACAACTCAAGTACTTTATTTAATGGCTCCAAAGTGCCATACATAACATGTTCATACAGGTAGGGGTCACATGACCCGACACTCAAGTCATACAAGCATACAAGCACATGCGGAAGCAAATAGTCTGAGTACAGACACTAGAAAGAAAGAAGGCTTCTCGACGCCTGTCTATCTACATAGGGCCCTCCATGGCCATGATCACCACCTGGGTGGCAAGTCACTCATCGACGTCGAGATCTACATAAAACCCATCAAAGGGGACGGTGTTGTCGTCTGAAAACAGTAATTAAGCAAACATGAGTACAAAGGTACTCAGCAAGTCTTACATCAGAACCTACTATACATGCTCATTCTCAAGAAGGTGGTGGAGTTATTGCAGCAAGCCAGCTTTGACTATTGGCTAAGCTATCCTACGAGACTCCACTAGTAAAATAGTTTTCGCACATGAGTCCACTACTCACCAACACAATACTCCACCAGGGATCCTCCCTCGTCATCCTATGAGAGGGCCATCCTCGGTACTCACACTTATCTTGAGTCTTTTAGTAGTATCCATTAACTTGTCTATGAACTGTATAGGCAACCAAGTAGTCCTTTACTGCGTACGCGGCTATTCAAATAGATTTATACCCTGCAGGGGTGTACTTCATCACACATGTTTCCACCACTTAGCGTCTGCACACGACATGTGCTCGGCAGACTTCAAGCGAAAACCGACGTGGGTGTAGACCACGACCTGACTAACCGCACAAGTCTCTAGTCCAGGTTTATTGCCTATTCAGGTTCCATCCACAAGGAGATCCAGCCGGGGTGTCCTCAACGGCCCCAAACGACGTGTGCAGGGTTCCCGAGACACCAAACGGGCGACTCGGTACACCGTGCCACGGTGTATCTACCGCATCATAGCCCACCCCTAGGGTCAGCGCTACGCACGGCCGCCAACACATAACCTACAAACACCAGAAACTAGTTGCAACTCCTAGACAGAGGACGAGAGGGGTCAGTAAGTCGAGCGGGGTCATATTTCAGGGCCCAATGTGTGGTAGTAGCTGAATCTTAAATCACGCATACAGATCTTAGTTCTTATCGACGGCCTCAATGAAACAACCCACCATGTACTCCTACATGGCCTCTCATCGATACCTTTACCAAAACATGTTCAACACCTCCCTCGCATTACCGACATAATCATTTCACTCTAGCCCATCACCCAGATGAACCAAACCTGACACAACTCTAAGCATAGCAGGCATAGCAAGGTAGGAATCACATACGTGGCTCAATCAACTCCTACACATGCTAGTGGGTTTCATCTAGTTACTGTGGCAATGACACGTCATGCAGAGGAAAAGGGTTCAACTACCATAGCACACAACAGTTTGAATCGCGTTGTCTTAATGCAGTAAACAAGAGCAGAAGCGAGAACATGGGTTTGTATCGGAATGATCAATGGGTTGCTTGCCTGATGTAGTGGTAGTAGGGTACTGCCCTTCAGACGGATACTCGGGGTTATCCTCGGAGGCAGAACCTACCACGAAAGACACACCGAACATAATCAACACATGACAATATGCAACAATATGATGCATGCTATGACATGGCAAAATGAATGTGTCTTGGCCTAATACAAGCTAAAACAGAATGGAATGAACTCATTTGAATCAAAGATTCAAATGTTAGTTCATTTAACATAGCCTTATTAGTGCATTATCTAATTTTGCTTAAACAGCAAGGTTAACTTGTTTTTTCATGCATGAAACCATTACAAATGGATATATTGAATTTTTCTGATCATTTTTCATATATAATTTGTTTTATTTGGAGCTATGGTTGATTTTCTATGATTTTTAGAAGTTTTGGCTATTTTCTGGAATTTCCTATATAAAAATAAATCCAGAAAAAGAATAAATGCGTCAGCACTACGTCACTATGACATCAGCGAGTCAAAGGCGCCAGGGCCATTCAAACCTGACTGGTGGTCCCTGTCTGTCAATGTCTCAGCTAATTAACAGGATTAAGTTAGTACTAATTAACTGTCAGTGGGGCCTGGGCCCACATGTCAGTGACTAAACTAACTAAAATTAGATAAAAATAATCCTAAACTAATTAGCAGGCTGGCCCCACCTGTCATAGGCTCAGGGGGGAAGTCAACCTGGGCCCACGTGTCAGTCCACGGTCAAGAAGTGGTCAAACTTGCTGGTGTTTAGCCGCCGGCGAGGCCAGACGCGGCTGAGCAGCGCGGGTTTTGCACTCCGGCGACCAAAAGGACGGCGGAGACCATCTACGTGATGCGGGGATTGAGCCGCGTCAAGTGGTGGCAGTGGTTGGAGCTGGGGTGGCCGGAAACGATGGCGGCGAGCACGTCCGCGGCGGCCGGAGTTCGGGCGAGGTCGAACTAGTCGCTAGCAGGCATGGCGAGGGGCGTGCGGGGGTGCTACGGACTCCTACGAGTGCGTTGAAGACGATGGCGTGCTCGGTTGCGACCCAACATGGTTGTGGCCACGACGGCGACGTGCGGTGGCGGCGGCGAGCTTCGGCTCTGATGGCCATGGTGGTTAGAAAGCGTGGACGAGCGCGGGGAGATGGGGAAACAGTGGTGGAGCTCACAGCGATCACGAAGAGGGGCTCGGCTTGCTCGGAGACGGCTTGGCGACGACGAATTCGTCGATTGAGTCCGGCGGCCGTGCTCGGGGAAGACGAATCGTGGCGGCGATGTGGGGCTCCCGCGGTGGCGTGGCTCGGGGTGGAAGGAAGAGGGGGTCGAGGCGGAGCCTCTGGGCCGGTCAGAGAAGCGAAGGAGAGGCGGTGGCCGCGGTGGTGCTTGTCGGCGGCGATGGCTGCGCTCGGCAAGGGATGGGGAGAGAACCAGAGGGGGAAGAGGGGCACGGGGAGAGTGGGGAGAATGAGAGGGGAGCGAGGGGGAGTGCGTGGCACTCGTAGGCGCGCCCAGGGCATCGGCAGAAGCAGGAGGTGGCCGGCGTGTGGCCGCGGGCGCCGGCCACACGCCTCTCTTCCTCCTGGTGAGAGGAGGAGGACGACTGGCAGGAGCCAGTGGGCTGGGCTGAGCTGGGCCAGGTCAGGCGACAGGTAAGTCCTCTAACTCTCTCACTCTCTCTTTGTTTGCTTTTATTAATTTCCTGATATGTGTATTGAAATAGAATAAATACTATTTCATTTCCAAAAACTCTGGAAATATTCAGAGACACATTTAGGAATATTCCCAACTGCCTAAAAATGCTTCCAAGATTATTTGAGCATGTTAAAATATTTATGGCATTTAAAATGCCCAAATTCAAATACTTATGGCTTGTTCAAAAAATCCAGAATGGCTCCATAAATTGCAAGACCATTTTTGGTAGAGGTTTTAGTCAAGACCAAAAATGGTGGGCTTTTATGAAGGGCATTTTGGGTTCATTGAAATTCCAATTGTTGGAAATTAGCCTTTTTAGGGGGGTGTTGGGGTTGATTAGGCCCTATTTCAAGTTTAAGAGAAATTTAAACATGATGCACAAGTTCATCCAACCCTAATGCATGACTAAAAGCAGGGATGTGACAACTCACCCCCACTCAAAAGAATCTTGTCCCGAGATTTAGGATCCTCCGGGAAGAAGGTGGGGTACTCGAGTCGAAGACGATCCTCCCTTTCCCAAGTGGCTTATTTCTCGGAATGGTGTGACCATTGAACCTTGAGAAACTTGATATTATGGTGTCGAGTGGTATGCTCGGCTTGATCAAGGATACGAACAGGATATTCCCGATATGAGAGGTTATCTTGTAGATCAAGCGTTTCATGGTCAACTCCACGGATAGGATCCGCGAAGCAACGCCTGAGTTGAGAAACGTGGAAGACATCATGAACTTTGGAAAGATGCGAAGGTAGTTCCAATTAGTAGGCAACTTCTCCTCGTTTGGCAAGAATGCGAAAGGGTCCGATGTAACGAGGAACCAATTTGCCTTTGATACCGAAACGATGGGTTCCCTTTAACGGAGTAACCCGAAGGTAAGCCTTCTCGCCGACTTCATAAGTCATGAGCTTATGTTTACGATCATATTGGCTCTTTTGACGAGATTGGGCTGTTTTCAATTTCCCACAATAACGAGAATCTGCTCTTCTGCTTCCTGAATCATATCCGGGCCAAAGATTTGTCTTTCCCCGGTCTCTGACCAGTTAAGAGGCGTTCGACATTTTCGTCCATAGAGAACTTCGAAAGGAGCTTTGCCCAAGCTAGCTTGATAACTATTGTTATAGGCAAATTCCGCGAATGGAAGGCATTTCTCCCAACCCATTCCGAATGAGATGACAGAATCTCGGAGCATATCTTCCAGAATTTGATTGACTCGCTCTACTTGACCACTTGATTGAGGATGGAAGGCGGTGCTAAAAGAGAGACGAGTTCCCATAGCATTTTGGAAACTTTCCCAAAATCAAGAGGTGAAGAGACTCCCATGGTCTGAGTTAATTTCCAATGGAACACCATGAAGAGACACTATTCAGGAGATGTATAATTCAGCTAGCTGACTAGCGGTGATACTCTCACGAACAGGTAGGAAATGGGCTACTTTGGAAAGACGGTCGATCACGACGAAGATGGCATTATTCCCTCTCTTGGTCCTGGGAAACCCAGTAATGAAATCCATACAGATTTTATCCCATTTCCACTCAGGAATAGCCAAAGGTTGAAGGGCGCCAGCAGGCTATTGATGCTCTGCTTTAACACGACGATAGACGTCACAGCTAGCAATATATTCAGCAATTTCTCTCTTCATCCTAGTCCACCAAAACCTCTGGCGTAGGTCTTGATACATCTTGGTACTATCGGGATGAATGGTGAGAGGGGAGTCATGAGCTTCCTTAAGAATCAACTGGCGTAAATATTGTTTCTTGGGAACCACCAAGCGGTTCTCGAAGAAGACAACACCTCGCTCATCCATGGCAAAACATTTAGCAACTCCGCTAGCGATGTTTTCCTTAATCCGGGATATGCCCTTATCATGTTTCTGGGCAATTATAATTTGATCCGTAAGGTTAGGCTTCGCCACCAGGGTTGATAGGAATCCTCGAGGAACAATGTGAAGATTAAGCTTACGAAATTCCTCATGGAGAAGTGGTTGACTTTGTTGTAACATCAGGTTGTTACAATAAGATTTATGACTTAGTGCATCAGCCATGACATTGGCTTTGCCCGGGGTGTAAGTTATACCTAAGTCGTAATCGGAGATCAACTCGACCCAACGTAGTTGCCTAAGATTCAAATCCGGTTGGGTGAAGATATATTTCAAACTTTGGTGATCGGTGAAGATCTCACAACGATTACCGAGGAGGTAATGTCGCCAAGTTTTGAGTGCATGGACTACAGCTGCAAGCTCTAGATCATGTGTGGGATAGTTTCCCTCATGTGGGTGTAATTTCCGTGAAGCATAGGCAATTACCTGACGATCTTGCATGAGTATGCAACCTATTCCTTGTCGTGAGGCGTCGCAATAGATAATAAAGTCCTTGGAGAAATCTGGTGGTACCAGTACGGGAGCAAATGTCAGGCATCTCTTCAGTTCCTAAAAGCTGAACTCGCACTGTGGGGTCCACTCGAACTTTTTATCTTTCTTGAGGAGTTCAGTTAGAGGTTTAGCAACCTTGGAGAAATTCTTGACGAAGCGGCGGCAATAGCTCGCTAAGCCAAGGAAGCTCCGAACTTGCTTGACCGTCTCAGGTGGAGTCCAATCAAGGATTGCTTGAACTCGCTCGGGATTGACAGCAATACCCTTACCAGAGATTACATGGCCTAGATAGGTCACTTCTGACAACCAAAATTCACACTTGGAGAATTTGGCATAAAGGCGATGCTCTCGAAGTTTCGTCAATACCAGCCTTAGATGTTCGGCATGCTCATCTTCATTCTTGGAGTAGATGAGTATGTCATTGAGGTATACTACGACGAATTTATCCAAATACTCCATGAAGACCGAGTTCATTAACCGAGAGAAGGTGGCTGGGGCATTGGTTAAACCGAAGGACATAACGAGTAACAAAGGCCGTTTTGGGAATGTCCCCGTTTCTAATTTTGATTTGATGGTAGCCCAACCTCAAATCCATCTTGGAAAAGACTGAGGATCCAGCGAGCTGGTCATACAGATCGTTGATCCTGGGAAGCGGATACTTGTTCTTGATAGTGACCAAGTTGACAGGTCAGTAATCTACAACCATCCGATCGGTTCCATCCTTCTTCTTGACAAAGAGGATGGGGCAAGCCCAAGGAGAGGCACTAGGACGGATGAAACCCTTTTTCAAGGACTCATCGAGTTGGTTCTTAAGCTCGGCTAGTTCTAAGTGTGCCATCTTATAGGGCTCCTAGAAATTGGAACGGTTCCTGGAACAAGGTCTATCACAAACTCGACATCCCTGTCAGGTGGAACACCTGGCAGTTCTTCTGGAAAGACATCCGGAATGTCTCGGACTACCGGAATATCCTCAAGGTCTGGAAGGGGGTTGGCATTTAGGGAGTGAAGTTGGTGCTTGGCCACTCGAGTTAAGACATTGACTGTCTTGCCTGATGGGTGACTAAGTTGAACAGTTCTAGTGGCACAATCAATCTTAGCATAATGAGCTGACATCCAGTCCATACCCAAGATGATGTTAATGTCCGAGGACTTGAGAGCTATTAAAGATGCAAGAAAGACAAGTCTATCGCCAAGAATTTCGTTCCCATGGCTTACTCTAGAAGTTTGCCATTTGGAACCCAGAGTTTGAATTACCATGGAAGTGGGCATGTCACAGGATATCGTGTTATGCAATCGAGCATAGTTCTCAGATATGAATGAATGAGATGCTCCAGTATCGAAAAGAATAGATGCCGGATGGTAATTAACAAGGAGCGTACCAAGGACGACGTTAGGATCCTCATGAGCCTCCTCGGCTGAAACATAGTTGACATGGCCACGTGCAGTGGTGACCGGCTTGGCGTAGAATGTCTTTCCCGCTGGCTTACCACGGCCAACGGACTTTCTAGACTGATTGGGGTTGTTGTTCTGGGGACACTCTCGACAATAATGACCCGGGTCTACACACTTGAAACATGTCACAACATTGGGGCGTGGAGCAGCATTAGCAGCGGGGCCACCATAGGGCTTGGACGGTGCAAACTGCTGGTTGGGACGAGGCGCCTCAAAGGATGGCCTCGGAATGAACCTGGGTGGTAGTGCCGTGCTTGGAATCCACACCCGGCGCTTCTGAGATCCAGAGCCGGATGAAGAGCCAAAATCACGAGAGTGCTTGCGTGAAGCGTCATAATCAGACTGGCCTGTCTCAGCACTGATGGCTTTGTTGACCAACTTCTAAAAGGAGGTGCACTCGTGCAGACGAAGATCGCGGCGAAGCTCAGGGCTAAGTCCCTTGCGGAACCTTGCCTGCTTCTTAGTGTCGGTAGATACTTCTTCAGGAGCATAACGTGCCAGATTCCCAAATTCACGACTATATGCATCCACAGTCAGTCTTCCTTGGGTGAAATTGTAGAACTCTTCCCTCTTGTGATCTAAGAGACCTTCCGGGATGTGATGCTCACGGAAAGCCTCACTGAATTCAGCCCAAGTAGTGATTTGGCCGACCGGGCGCATGGCTTCAAAGTTTTCCCACCAAAGGCTAGCAGGGACTTCGAGGTGATAGGCAGCATAAGTAACCTTATCAGCTTCGGCTACGTTGGCAGAACGTAGCTTGTGGGTGATGCTGCGAAGCCAGTCATTCGCGTCGAGGGGCTCGACGGAATGGTTAAACTTTGGTGGATACAGCTTGATAAAGTCATTGATTGACACCAAATCATTTCGCTGATGGCGTGTAGTGTTCTGCTCAATCCACTCTAGCAAGCGGTTAGTCTCACGCTTGTTTCTTTCCGCCTCCAGCATCACTTCAGCCAGAGAAGGCGGGTGAGGCAGATTTTCACCCCTAGTTGCACTGGCTTCCCCCTGCTCCGGGGCAGCAGGGTTGCTGCGGGTGTTGACCATCCTAGGAGAAAACAAGACAATGGTTTAGATAAGGATGGCACAAACTTAGCAAGGAAGTGCAGAATGTAATGGATAACATGGAATGCTAAGATGTCCATTCAGATGTCATGGTAATATAGAACTGCCATATATATACCAATGGTCATACACACCATACATAGTTTAGTACAAGCCCAGGCTACAGTACAACTATGATGAAAGATGTTACATCTCATCGGAGGCATTCCAAGCTCCTATACATTATTTGTCTACACCTCCGGAATTGATACACACCAAGTCGTATCCCACGGTCACGCAGGACAATGGAGAATACAACTACTACAATCCTAGTGAAACTACTACTAGCTCAAACGGCTCCGTAGTAATCCTGATAGAAGTCGCCACCAAAGCCTGGAAGTGGAACATGATCATCTGGGAACAGACGGTCCTGTGGAGCCTGCGGACCAAAGGGACTCGGATGTGGCCTTGGTCCCACAGGTGGTGGCAGACAGGGACCATGAGGAGGGGTGATGCCTCCTACATCGCGCCACTCCATACAATCTGGCAATCCAGACCATACAGGGTACAGATCCCTCAGATCCATGTATCCTGCCTGTACCGCTGGTGCAAACCGAGTCAAAGTGGCCCAGTGATCAACACAAGAGTTAAAAAGCTCCATACGCAAGGCCCGATTTTCGCGGTCCTTATCCTCGAGCATCTTGGCAGTGGTGCGGAGTAGTGACTCTTGATGTGTGGGGTCAGCATAGATAGCCTGGAGATACCCTTGCGCTCCCGGAAGTGAAGCTGGCATATAACGGAAGTCAGTGTTCCGAAGCAGGCCAATCCGGACTCGCATGATGGTCATCATGGAGTAGGCAGCATCCTGCACAACCATCTCAACAGTAACCCCGAGTCCATAGGAACAGTGAAGGGGCTCAGTGGCTCCAGGATAAGAGGGATATATCCTGACGGTACAGAGGTACTGGCTCTGGTTGAAGTCTCGGAATTGCTCTTCGACAGTGTATTCAGGATACCAACGGTAATCCATCTCGATCATTACCCGGACTAACATAGCAGTATGACCGGGAACATCGAGGCACCGGTTCAGGCGAACCACTTGGTTTTGAGCATGGGTGGCCATCTGAAAGCACAACCACAATGCAAAGACATTAGAATTTCTAGGGAAAATTGGACAGCATAACAGCTGTAAATGCTCAGAAAAAGATTTGAGACATCCACAACAGTTTGCAATACCACTCAACAACATCATATCAAGGTTCTGATTCAACTGGCAACATACTAAAAGTAGTAGAAACTGTACTAAGGCTTGTAACAACAATCCTATTAGCTACTACGGATTAGTAACACGTGAATCTGATAGAAGAAGAGAGCCTAGTCCTTAACCCACGTTGAATGAGAAGAGAATGACTCAGATCAGTGGGCATAAGGTAAGGAGTAAAAAGAGCCATACGTTCCCTCCCACAATCAATTCCCCTACATATAACTAAAGCACTTCTAGACTCAACATCGACCAGTTTGGCTCAATGAACCTATAGGCAGTCCGGCTCTGATGCCAACGGTGTCAGGACCCCGATTCCAAGTCACATCGATCTAGCCGGTAACACCTCATATCACATTGCGGCCTCACGCACGGTATCCCCACGGGTGTCGCCTTACCATGGCCCGGGACCGTTTGCGCCTTTTGGCTCACATATATGATAGTGTCGCTAGCATCCATATGACAGAGAACCCGGGCCGACATGGCTAGTCATGAACCCACAACAGCGCAGACCTATGGAGACAGGCATACATGAATCACATCGAGCATGTCAGTCATCAGCGAGTGACTCCGGGCTGTAGCACTGGGCTAACAGGACTCCGGGGAACCCGGGCTGTAGCAGGCTAGGCAGGACTTCGGATGTCACCGCGTGACATTTCCCCGAAGGGACAGACATAGGAACGAGGTGAAACACATGCCGGCCAGTCAAGTGTCCTGAGCAGTAGTGCTGGGCTAGCAGGACTCTGGTGAACCGGGCTGTAGCGTACTACTATGGCTCGAGGAACACCAGACTACATTTCCCCATAAGAAAGGCTGCCAAGGATAAACAAATAGATTGTCGGATCCCACTCATACCAAGCATTTCAATCATACATACAATATGCCCGATATGAGTACATACAACATGGCATCACAACAAAACTCCACATCTCAAGTACTTTATTTAAAGGATCCAGAGAACCATACATAACATGTTCATACAGGTAGGGGTCACATGACCCGACACTAGCTCAAGTCATACAAGCATACAAGCACATGCAGAAGCAAATAGTCTGAGTCCAGACACTAGAAAGAAAGAAGTCTTCTCGAAGTCTGTCTATCTACATAGGGCCCTCCATGGCCATGATCACCACCTGGGTGGCAAGTCACTCATCGACGTCGAGATCTACATAAAACCCATCAGAGGGGACAGTGTTGTCGTCTGAAAATAGTAATTAAGCAAACATGTGTACAAAGGTACTCAGCAAGTCTTACATCAGAACCTACTATACATGCTCATTCTCAAGAAGGTGGTGGAGTTATTGCAGCAAGCCAGCTTTGACTATTGGCTAAGCTATCCTACGAGACTCCACTAGTAAAATAGTTTTCGCACATGAGTCCACTACTCACCAACACAATACTCCACCGGGGATCCTCCCTCGTCATCCTACGAGAGGGCCATCCTCGGTACTCACACTTATCTTGAGTATTTTAGTAGTATCCATTAACTTGTCTATGAACTGTATAGGCAACCAAGTAGTCCTTTACTGCGGACGTGGCTATTCGAATAGATTTATACCCTGCAGGGGTGTACTTCATCACACATGTTTCCACCACTTAGCGTCTGCACACGACATGTGCTCGGCAGACTTCAAGCAAAAACCGACGTGGGTGTAGACCACGACCTGACTAACCGCACAGGTCTCTAGTCCAGGTTTATTGCCTATTCAGGTTCCATCCGCAAGGAGATCCAGCCGGGGTGTCCTCAACGGCACCAAACGATGTGTGCAGGGTTCCCGAGACACCAAACGGGCGACTTGGTACACCGTGCCACGGTGTATCTACCGCATCATAGCCCACCCCTAGGGTCAGTGCTACGCACGGCCGCCAACACATAACCTACAAACACCAGAAACTAGTTGCAACTCTTGGACAGAGGACGAGAGGGGTCAGTAAGTCGAGCGGGGTCATATTTCAGGGCCCAATGTGTGGTAGTAGCTGAATCCTAAATCATGCATACAGATCTCAGTTCTTATGGACGGCCTCAATGAAACAACCCACCATGTACTCCTACATGGCCTCTCATCGATACCTTTACCAAAACATGTTCAACACCTCCCTCACATTACCGACATAATCATTTCACTCTAGCCCATCACCCAGATGAACCAAACCTGACACAACTCTAAGCATAGCAGGCATAGCAAGGTAGGAATCACATACGTGGCTCAATCAACTCCTACACATGCTAGTGGGTTTCATCTAGTTACTGTGGCAATGACAGGTCATGCAGAGGATAAGGGTTCAACTACCGTAGTGCACAACAGTTTGAATCGCGTTGTCTTAATGCAGTAAACAAGAGTAGAAGCGAGAACATGGGTTTGTATCAGAATGATCAATGGGTTGCTTGCCTGATGTAGTGGTAGTAGGGTACTGCCCTTCAGACGGATACTCGGGGTTATCCTCGGAGGCAGAACCTACCACGAAAGACACACCGAACATAAACAACACATGACAATATGCAACAATATGATGCATGCTATGACATGGCAAAATGAATGTGTCTTGGCCTAATGCAAGCTAAAACATAAAGGAATGCACTCATTTGAATCAAAGATTCAAATGTTCATTTAACATTGCCTTATTAGTGCATTATCTAATTTTGCTTAAAGAGCAAGGTTAACTTGTTTTGTCATACATGAAACCATTACAGATGGATAGATTGAATTTTTCTGATCATTTTTCATATATAATTTGTTTGATTTGGAGCTATGGTTGATTTTCTATGATTTTTAGAAATTTTGGCTATTTTCTGGAATTTCCTATATAAAAATAAATCCAGAAAAAGAATAAATGCGTCAGCACTACGTCACTATGACATCAGCGAGTCAAAGGCGCCAGGGCCAGTCAAACCTGACTGGTGGGCCCTGTCTGTCAGTGTCTCAGCTAATTAATAGGATTAAGTTAGTACTGATTAACTGTCAGTGGGGCCTGGGCCCACATGTAAATGACTAAACTAACTAAAATTAGTTAACACTAATCCTAAACTAATTAGCAGGCCGGCCCCACCTATCATAGGCTCAGGGGGGAAGTCAACCTAGGCCCATGCGTCAGTCCACGGTCAAAAAGTGGTCAAACTCGCCGGCGTTTAGCCGCCGGCGAGGCCAGACGCGGCGGAGCAGCGCGGGTTTTGCACTCCGGTGACTAAAAGGATGGCGGAGACCATCTACGTCAGCACTACGTGGCAGTGGTTGGAGCTGGGGTGGCCGGAAACGACAGCGGTGAGCACGTCCGCGGTGGCTGGAGTTCGGGCGAGGTCGAACTAGTCGCTAGCAGGCACGGCGAGGGGCGTGTGGGGGTGCTACGGACTCCTGTGAGTGCGTTGAAGACGATGGCGTGCTCGGTTGCGACCCAACGTGGTTGTGGCCACGACGGCAACGTGAAGTGGCGGCGGCGAGCTTCGGCTCTGATGGCCATGGTGGCTAGAGGACATGGACGAGCGCGGGGAGAGGGCGAAACGGTGGCGGAGCTCACAACGATCACGAAGAGGGTCTCGGCTTGCTCGGAGACGGCTTGGCGACGGCGAATCCGTTGATGGAGTCCGGCGGCTGTGCTCGGGGAATACGACTCGTGGCGGCGATGTGGGGCTCCCGCGGTGGCGTGGCTCGGGGTGGAAGGAAGAGGGGGTTGAGGCAGAGCCTCTGGGCCGATCAAAGAAGCGAGGGAGAGGCGGTAGCCGCGGTGGTGCTTGTCGGCAGCGACAGCTGTGCTCGGCAGGGGATGGGGAGAGAACCAGAGGGGGAAGAGGGTCACGGGGAGAGTGGGGAGAATGAGAGTGGAGCGAGGGGGAGTGCGTGGCACTCGTAGGCGCGCCCGGGGCGTCAGCAGAAGCAGGAGGTGGCCGGCATGTGGCCGCAGGCGCCGGCCACGCGCCTCTCATCCTCCTGGTGAGAGGAGGAGGACGACTGGCAGGAGCCAGTGGGCTGGGCCGAGCTGGGCCAGGCCAGGCGACAGGTAAGTCCTCTATCTCTATCTCTCTCTTTCTGTTTGCTTTTATTAATTTCCTGATATGTGTATTGAAATAGAATAAATACTATTTCATTTCCAAAAACTCTGGAAATATTCAGAGACACATTTGGGAATATTCCCAACTGCCTAAAAATGCTTCCAAGGTTATTTGAGCACGTTAAAATATTTATAGCATTTAAAATGCCCAAATTCAAATACTTATGGCTTGTTCAAAAAATCCAGAATGGCTCCATAAATTGCAAGACCATTTTTGGCAGAGGTTTTAGTCAAGACCAAAAATGGTGGGCTTTTATAAGGGCATTTTGGGTTCATTGAAATTCCAATTGTTGGAAATTAGCCTTTTCAGCGGGGGGTGTTGGGGTTGATTAGGCCCTATTTCAAGTTTAAGAGAAATTTAAACATGATGCACAAGTTCATCCAACCCTAATGCATGACTAAAAGCAGGGATGTGACAGAGAGATGATCTTAGCGGGAGGGAAATACTTAGATATAAAAGCATCTTTGCACTTGTTCCAAGAATCAATACTATTTTTAGGCAAAGACGAAAACCAAGCTTTAGCATGAGCTCTAAGCAAAAAAGGAAATAGCTTCAATTTAACGACATCATTATCGACATCTTTTTTTCTTTTGCATATCACATAAATCAACGAAGCTATTCAGATGAGTAGCGACATCTTCACTAGGAAGGCCGGCGAATTGATCTTTCATAACAAGATTCAACAATGCACTAATGATTTCACAAGATTCGGTATTAGCAAGAGGAGCAATCAGAGTGCTAAGGAAATCATTATTATTGGTATTGGTGAAGTCACACAATTTGGTAGTATCTTGAGCCATCGCGACAAACAAGCAATCCAACACACAGGCAAGCAAAAAGGCAAGCGGAGAAAGAGAAGGAGAAGGAGATTGGGAAAGAGAGGGCGAATAAAACGGCAAGGGTGAGGTGGGGGAGAGGAAAATGAGAGGCAAATGGCAACTAATGTAATGCGAGAGATAGGGATTGTGATGGGTACTTGGTATGTTGACTTTTTGCGTAGATTCCCCGGCGACGGCGCCAGAAATCCTTCTTGCTACCTCTTGAGCTTGCATTGGATTTCCCCGAAGAGGAAGGGATGATGCAGCAGAGTAGCATAAGTATTTCCCTCAGTTTTTGAGAACCAAGGTATCAATCCAGTACGAGGCCACGCTCAAGTCCCTCGTACCTGCACAAAACGATAGCTACTCGCAACCAAGGCGATTAGGGGTTGTCAATCCCTTTACGGTCACTTACAAGACTGAGGTTTGATAGATATAATATTTTTGGTATAAAGATGCAAAGTGAAGGGTAAAAAGCAAAGTAAAAGCAAAGCAAGATTAAAGTAATGGACATTGATATGGTGAGAATAGACCCGGGGGCCATAGGTTTCACTAGTGGCTTCTCTCAAGAGCATAAGTATTCTACGGTGAGTGAACAAATTACTGTTGAGCAATTGACAGAATTGAGCATAGTTATGAGAATATCTAGGCATGATCATGTATATACGCATCACGTCCGTGACAAGTAGACCGAAACGATTCTGCATCTACTACTATTACTCCACTCATCGACCGCTATCCAGCATGCATCTAGAGTATTAAGTTAAAAACAGAGTAACGCTTTAAGCAAGATGCCATGATGTATAGAGATAAATTAATGCAATATGAAATAAACCCCATCTTGTTATCCTCAATGGCAACGATGCAATACGTGCCTTGCTGCCCCTTCTGTCACTGGGAAAGGACATGGCAAGATCGAACCCAAAGCTAAGCACTTCTCCCATGGCAAGAACTACCAATCTAGTTGGCCAAACCAAACGGATAATTCGAAAAGACTTGCAAAGATAACCAATCATACATAAAAGAATTCAGAGAAGATTCAAATATTATTCATATATAGACTTGATCATAAACCCACAATTCATCGGTCTCAACAAACACACCGCAAAAAGAAGATTACACCGAATAGATCTCCACAAGAGAGGGGGAGAACTTTGTATTGAAATTCAAAAAGAGAGAAGAAGCCATCTAGCTACTAACTATGGACAGAAAGGTCTGAGGCAAACTACTCACACTTTATCGGAGAGGCTATGATGATGTAGAAGCCCTCCGTGATGACGGCCCTCTCCGGCGGAGCTCCGGAACAGGCCCCGAGATGGGATCTCATGGATACAGAAAGTTGCGGTGGTGGAATTAGGTTTTTGGCTCCGTCCCTGTTCGTTTGGGGGTATGTAGGTATATATAGGAGGAAGAAGTACGTCGGTGGAGCTCCGAGGGGCCCACGAGGAAGGGGGCGCGCCCTAGGGGGGGCGCCCCCACCCTCGTGACCGCTTCTCTGATGCCTTGGCGTAGGGTCCAAGTCTCCTGGTTCACGTTCGGTGAGAAAATCACGTTCCCGAAGGTTTCATTCCGTTTGGACTCCGTTTGATATTTCGTTTCTTCAAAACACTGAAATAGGCAAAAAAACAGCAATTCTGGGCCGGGCCTCCGGTTAATAGGTTAGTCCTAAAAATAATATAAAAGTGGAAAATAAAGCCCAATATAGTCCAAAACAGTAGACAATATAGCATGGAGCAATCAAAAATTATAGATACGTTGGAGACGTATCACTCACTATGCGCATCTTCAGGGGTATCTTGCAATCAAATTCCTCAATATCAATATTTACACTTATATGTTTATCCCCGTTGGAAACATAACCTATATTGTCATCAATCACCAAAAAGGGGGATATTGTAAGTGCATCTAGTGCTCCTTAGTGATTTTGGTGTATTGAAGACTTATAGGTTAAGGGACTAATGTATTTATGAGTGTACACAGGTCTATAAGACTATGAAGAGTTTGATATTTATAGAGAAATTCGACCCCTAAAAATGAAGTTCTTCGACTGAAGACTTTGGATTTTTGAAGACTTTTTGAAGACTTTGAAAGTGAAGAGATTGGTGTGACCTTGAAGACTTTGTATTCATTCGTGGAACATGAAGCGTGAAGACTTTTGTTTTCGTAGTTTCATTTTCTCTTTCTTGAGTCATAGGAAACACCGTACTGTTAAAGGGGGTCGAGGAAATACTAAGGAAAAATTTCCATGTGATGCTCAACTCAAAATCCTACACCTACCAATCCCTTCGAGTGAAGACATTGGAAATCTCATACAGTTCAGTAATATTCTTCAGTGATAGAGACGAAGTTCTTCTGGTCTTTGAGGAATTTGTTCTGACTGAGGAGTTAGGAATTCGCCAGTGCGGATTGCCTACATAGTGAGGAACATGATAGCCCCGAGGAATTTGATACTCAAATTTGCGACCGTTGATGTGCCTTGTGCCAGCTGTCCCAAAATATTTACCCACTGAACGATCATATCAGTGAAGGGCATTTATGTCTTATCATGCCAGGCTGCTCCCTAGGCTATAAATAGCCCCCCTACAACCACTAGCTGGTTGGCTGCTCCGAGAGAAACTGACACTTGTCATTTGAGAGCATCCCATCCTCTGAGGACTTTGAGTGAAAATCATCAAGTGAGGAAAACCCAAACCCAAACACCTACAAACCCCAAGTGATTGAGCATCACTGAAGAGATTGATCCTGCGTGGATTCGACGCTTGTTACCTTTGAAGGCTGTGCATCTTACAGACGGTTAGGCGTCATGGTCTAGAGCATCCAAGAGGAATTGTGGATCGCTGAGTGACCGAGTTTGTGAAGGTTTGGAAGTCACCTGAAGACTTACCACGAGTGATTGGGTGAGGTCTGTGTGAACTTAGCTCAAGGGGAATACGGTGAGGACTGAGTGTTCCGAACTGCATGTTTAGGACTAGGTGTCCGGGACTGTGTGTCCTCAGGTTTAAATACCTAGCCGCCCTAACCAGATGTACAACTGTCACAACAGTTGGAACTGGTCTACCAAATCATTGTCTTCACCAAGCTACCTAGTTCCATGTCCTCAACCCTTTCAAATTTCCTCAGTTATGTGTTGAGTGCTTGTTCATATTTGTTTGAAGAATTTGACTGAAGACTTTCTCAATTTCCTCAGTTCAATTTCTTCAGTCTGTTTGTCTTCATTCTGTGTCATCCTGTGTTTACGCTTTCCGTACTCTGTGCTTGTCTTCATGTCATCATGATGACCATGCTTGTGTTCTGTTATGTTTACTTTTGAGTACTTATTCTGCTGCAAGTAGTTCTTCGCTAAGGAATTTCCTCACCCTGAAATTCCTCAGTGAAGAATTCATAAAAATCGCCTATTCACCCCCCCTCTAGTCGATATAACGCACTTTCACTGCCGCATGAATCCATCTTCCTCAAGAACACCATGAAGGAACGCGTTCTGAACATCTAGCTGTCTTAAGCTCCAACCTCTGGAAACAGCAATAGACAAGACAAGTCGAATAGTAGCTGATTTAACAACTGTGCTAAAGGTATCCTCATAGTCAATGCCAAACCTTTGTTTAAAACCCTTAGCAACTAATCTAGCCTTGTGCCTGTCTATACTTCCACCAGACTTTCATTTACAGTCAATGACATTCATGCCACTTTTTGATGGTACTAGGTGCCACGTTTATTTTTCATAAGTGCGTCATACTCACTATCCATGGCTTCTTTCCAATCTTTGTGAGCAAGAGCATCAACTAGATTAACTGGTTCACCAGCAGTATTGAGGAAAGCACGTTTTTTATCATACCTGATGGTACCATCTTTGTATTCCTTTTCCTTAGTAATACCTGACTGAGACCTTGTGTGACGCCGAGGAATTATTTGTGCAGTAGAGGAACCAGCCACAGAAGATCCAGCCACCTGATCATATCCAGCCGCCGCGGGATCGCGCGCCAGATCTCCTCCAAATGAAATCAGCCTCGGGATCGATCCGCCAGCCGAAGCGCTATGCGTGTCACCCAATGATCTCGTGCGGGTGGACGTGCGCGTCGAGGCCCGTGGGCTGGGCCTAGCCGCGGTCGCCTAGTCGGGCGGCTAGTCGGCCACTCCCTCGGCCCGTGGACGCGTGGTGAGTGGAGAGTCGCCCCACCCCCGCCTGGGCTGGTAGGCTCCGCGCTGTCGCTGTTGGCCACCGAGTCACGAGCCGCCTTCGCCAGACGCAGGAAGGAATCCTCCTTGGATCATGCACCAATGATTGCGCTGGCGCCAGGATTTTCCTGGGATCGTGCGCCAGATCGCCTGCTGCTAGCAGGATCCTCCTTGGGGCTAGCGATGGCTGCGTTGGCTATTTCTGTACACATAAAATCATGACATGCACCTGTACATACATCATTAGAGGTGCAATTTTTTATGGATTTGTTCACATCGTCAGGTTTAGATAATTCACCCCCGTGATCAGATAGTGTCAAAGTCCCGAAGAAGTGTTATTTCAGCACCAAGAAGTGCGCCTGTGATGACCCACAAGTGTAGGGGATCTATCATAGCCTTTTCGATAAGTAAGTGTCGAACCTAACAAGGAGCAGAAGGAAATGATAAGCAGTTTTCAGTAAGGTATTCTCTGCAAGCACTGAAATTGTCGGTAACAGATAGTTTTGTGATAAGATAATTTGTAACGAGTAGCAAGCAATAAAAGTAAATAAGGTGCATCAAGATGGCCCAATCTTTATGTAGCAAAGGACAAGCCTGGACAAACTCTTATATGAAGGAAAGCGCTCCCGAGGACACATGGGAATTATCGTCAAGCTAGTTTTCATCACGTTCATATAATTCACGTTCGGTACTTTGATAGTTTGATATGTGGGTGGACCGGTGCTTGGGTACTGTCCTTACTTGGACAAGCATCCCACTTATGATTAACACCCATTGAAAGCATCCGCAACTACAACAGAAGTATTAAGGTAAACCTAACCATAGCATGAAACATATGGATCCAAATCAGCCCCTTGCGAAGCAACGCATAAACTAGGGTTTAAGCTTCTGTCACTATAGCAACCCATCATCTACTTATTACTTCCCAATGCCTCCCTCTAGGCCCCAAAAATGGTGAAGTGTCATGTAGTCGACGTTCACATGACACCACTAGAGGGATGACAACATACATCTCGTCAAAATATCGAACGAATGCCAAATTCACATGACTACTAATATCAAGACTTCTCCCATGTCCTAAGGAACAAACATAACTACTCATAAAGCATATTCATGTTCATAATCAGAGGGGTATTAATATTCATAATGGATCTGAACATATGATCTTCCACCAAGTAAACCAACTAGCATCAACTACAAGGATTAATCAACAATACTAGCAACCCACAGGTACCAATCTGAGGTTTGGATACAAAGATTGGATACAAGAGATGAACTAGGGTTTGAGATGAGATGGTGCTAGTGAAGAGGTTGATGGAGATTGACCCCCTCCCGATGAGAGGATCGTTGGTGATGACGATGGTGATGATTTCCCCCTCCCAGATGGAAGTTTCCCCGGTAGAACAGCTCCGCCGGAGCCCTAGATTGGTTCCGCCAAGGTTCCGCCTCGTGGCGGCGGAGTTTCGTCCCGTAAGCTTGCTTATGATTTTTTTTCTCGGACGAAAGACCTCATATAGCAGAAGATGGGCATTGGAGGGCCAACAAGGGGCCCACGAGGTAGGGGGCGCGCACAGGGGGGTAGGGCGCGCCCCCCACCCTCGTGGCTAGTGGGTGGCCCCCCTTTGGTACTTCTTGCACTTAGTATTTTTATATATTCTCGAAATAACTTCCATGAATTTTCAGGACTTTTGGAGGTGTGCAGAATAGGCCTCTAATATTTGCTCCTTTTCCAGCCCAGAATCCCAGCTGCCGGCATTCTCCCTCTTCATGTAAACCTTGTAAAATAAGAGACAATATGCATAATTATTGTGACATAATGTGTAATAACAACCCATAATGCAATAAATATCGATATAAAAGCATGATGGAAAATGGACGTATCAACTCCCCCAAGCTTAGACCTCGCTTGTCCTCAAGCAAAAGCGGAAATCAAAAAATATGTCCACATGTTTAGAGATAGAGGTGTCGATAAAAATAAAATACGGACATGAGGGCATCATGATCATTCTTAGAACATCAACATATATATATATATATATTGTCATATGATCTCTTATGCTAATGTAACAATTCAATCACAATTTCAAGTATGAATCATAAACTTCATTGAAAACTAACAAACTCTAATCTCAGTCATTGAGGCAATTGCAATTTATCATAACATAGGAAAGAGTCAATATAAGAGCTTTTCAGCAAGTCCACATACTCAACTATCATTTAGTATTTCACAATTGCTAACACTCACGCAATATTTATGGGTATGGAGTTTTAATCGGACACAGAGAAAGATAGGGACTTATAGTTTTGCCTCCCAACATTTTACCTCAAGGGTAATGTCAACGATAATAGCTCATGAAGACTCACATCCAATTAGCTATATGTATCTGGATCTTTCCAACACATTGTGCTTGCCAAAGGATAAATTGTAAAAAGGAAAGGTGAAGATCACCGTGACTCTTATATAAGGTAGAAGATAAAAGTAAAAGATAGGTCCTTCGCAGAGGGAAGCAGAGGTTGTCATGCGCTTTTATGGTTGGATGCACAAAATCTTAATGCAAAAGAACATCACTTTATGTTGCCACTTGTGATATGGACCTTTATTATGCAGTCCATTGCTTTTATTTCTTCCATATCACAAGATCATATAAAGCTTATTTTCTCCACATTAATAAGTCATACATATTTAGAGAGCAATTTTTATTGCTTGCACCGATGACAACTTACTTGAAGGATCTTACTCAATCCATAGGTAGATATGGTGGACTCTCATGGCAAAACTGGGTTTAGGGATATTTGGAAGCACAAGTAGTATCTCTACTTGGTGCAAAGAAATTGGCTAGCATGAGAGGGAAAGGCAAGCTCAACATGTTGGATGATCCATGACAATATAATTTATCTCAGATGTAAGAAAACATAACCCATTACGTTGTCTTCCTTGTCCAACGTCAACTCTTAGCATGTCATACTTTAATGAGTGCTCACAATCATAAAACATGTCCAAGATAGTATATTTATATGTGAACCTCTCTTTCTTTATTACTTCCTATTAATTGCAACGATGACCAAAACTATGTTTGTCAACTCTCAACAACTTTTATTCATCATACTCTTTATATGTGAGCTCATTACTCTCCATAAGATCCATATGATCTCTTTATTTCTTTTTATTTCTTCTCTTTTATTTTATTCCCTCAAGATCATAGCAACATAATCAAGCCCTTGACTCAACACTAATCTTTATTATATATAGCTCACGGACTTGATTACATAGAAGGATCATAAAGCAAAGCTCACAACTAGATCATACTAAAACTTTATTCTACTAGATCAAGATATTATCAAAAGGATCAAACTATGAAAAATAGTAAAGATAAAAGTGATGGTGATACGATACCGGGACACTCCCCCAAGCTTGGCAGTTGCCAAGGGGAGTGCCCATACCAGATACTCAGTTCTTCTTTGTTGGTGAAGAAGGTGTTGGTGATGATGGGTAGTCGCACATCGAGCATAAGAGATCCTCCAATTTGCGGATAATGCCCTTGAGTGCGATGATATGCTCCTTCAACAAAATATTTTTCACTCGTGAGATACTTATTTTGAATACGAGCTAACTCAATCATCTTGAAAGCCTCAATCTCCGTTGGGGTAAGGAGATTGTGGTGAGGTTGAAGGATGTCTTCTTCTGCTACTCCCCGGACTTGATCCCCGATGGCCTTCTAGATCCCATCATCCTTGTTGATCTCTCTGGGTTCTTCTCTCTTCAGCTCTATCTTCATTAGCCAAGCATCATTGCCCTCATTGTTGGAGGAGGAGGGAGACGACATGATGCTTGGCATTTAGAACCCTGGCAGAAAACAACTCGAAACAAGAACAGGAGATTTTTGCGTGATATGCTGGTCAAAACCTTCGAGAGATTATATAATGAATTTTTACCGACCAAAAGAAGCATCGTGCAAGAAAATAGAGTCCGGAGAGCGCACAAGGTTCCCACGAGGCATGGGGGCGTGCCCAGGTGTAGCGACCCGACCCGATTGGGTCAAGTCTCTGTGCTTAAGTGTCATCCCTGGATCGGTATGCTGACACACACAGTACTCGAAGGGTTTATAACAGAGGTAGATCACATGTATAAAGTAACGTAAATACTATTACCTCAATCCATATAGCGGAAGCAACAAGGTTGTGGTTTCCCATCAACACCAACGGCAAAGTTGAGTGTAGAAATCGTAACCCTAACGTATCACTTACTCGTCGTACGAAACCAGCAACATGAGACGTTGCAGCCCGAAACGGGTTAGTACATTGAATGTACTGGCAAATTCACACCATAGAGAAAATGATGAGCAATGGCTTTCACTATATGCATATATGGCTGGTGGAAAAGCTCTATGGTTATGATGTTTTTGCGAAAAGCCAATTTTTCCCTACTGCAAAGGAATAAGATTAATTACTACCATGGTGGTTGTTAAACATTGAGAATGGTTGACAGCATTCTCAATCCCAATTAAGTAACATCATTAAAACCCAACAATATTTATTTAAAGTAATGTGATGAGATCAACAGGATAATCCAAGAACTAGATACTCAAGATGTCCATAACCGGGGACACGGCTAATCATGATTAGTTTATACACTCTGCAGAGGTTTGTGCACTTTTCCCCACATAACTCGATCGCCTCCGTTTGTTTTCTCGCACTACATGGTGTTTGAGAAACGGATGACCGAGACATAGTCTTTCAGAAGCGCTAGCACCTTACATGTGGGGTAGACCGTACCACCTACAACCCCTACATCTGCTAGTCCACCCCGTAAGAGTTCGCACAACTTAGTCAACTATGCCAGAGCCCATAGTAGCATGTGGCTGCACACGGAAGTTTCTAGCATTAATTATCTTATGATCCCTTTGAGCCTGGGTGACGGTCCAAAAGAAAACAGGCAAGTCTTGATAGACATCAGGTGCCTCAATCCACCCAGATGTGTGTTTAAGTTGCCACCTTAGATAAACCAATAAATTAACAAACTCACATTTGTCATGGATATCACTCACCAATCCACGTCTACTAGCATAGCATGGCATAATAAGCAAACATAGAAGTAACTCCCAAAGGTTTGATAATAAACAGGTAATAGGTACTACCTCATCTACTTCTCATCCCACAATTTAATTAGATCCTAACCATGCAATGTGTGAGGATTGATCTAATGCAATAAAACTGGGTTGTAGAAAAGGTATGATCAAAGTGTGAACTTGCCTGCAATGTTGATGAAGATGATTCGCACTCAAAATCTTGATAGATCTACTCATCACACTCCGGTCAATCTATCGTAAGCAAGCAATAGTAACCACACATAAGCAATCACTCAAAAGATCAGAAAGATTGAAGAAAACAATTCAAAAAACATAGAAACCAAGCAAATAACTCTTGCAACATAAAACAATTTCTAACAGCACCAAAATTATGTGAATTTTGCCTTATTGGAATGTTTAGGTCAAGAGCTTCGATTTGCAAAAAGAATCAACTCAAACGGAGCTACGAAACTCAAGTTATGATCAAACGAAGTTAAAATTCAAATCTGATCTAATTCAAATTTTAAACTTTTCAAAAACATGTTTAAGTTGTTTATACGGATAGAGGACATCATAACGAAGACGTGAGCGTTGGTTTCGTTGGATTTGGACTAACGAGTAAAAAGTTATAGTCGTTTGAAGTACAGGGACTAAACTGTGAAGAAATTTATCACAAATAGGTCCCTGGCCGAAATTAAAGAAAAAAACTAAAAGGCGAACGCTCTCTTATAAGGTCTAAATAGTGGACGTTCGCTGTTTAATAAAACCAAAAAAAACCGATCTAGTCTAGGGTTTTTTTAAACCGATCTTAAAATAAAACCGGATCGGACCGGGCGGTTCTTACCGGTTCGATCTAAATAAACCGACGGTGGTTTATGGCGAAAACCGGCGACGGCAGTTCCCAGCGATCTCCGGCGAGATCGTGGCGATGGCGGGGTGGGGTGGTGGCTGCGCGGCGCGGGAAGGCGGCGCGGGGCAGCGGAGCTAGCGGCGGCGCGAGGCGAGAGGCGGCAATGGCAGTGCGGCAGAGGACCGGCGGAGGCG
>NC_057809.1:42585653-42592480 GCF_018294505.1 Triticum aestivum
GTGCGGGGCTTCGGCCTGGCACTGTTCGAAGAGTTTTTTTTTAAACACAGACAAATGAAAATAAAACAAAAGCAAATAAAATATTATATAGGCATATTATATATCAAAATTTTCAGATTTTTTTTCTACACGGTGAACATTTTTATAACTTCAAATAAAATCCACACAAATTCAGATAAATCAAAGAGTGCTACTGGTCTATTAAAATCCAACTAAAATCCTTTAAAAAAATACCAAAATGATTTCAAATTAATTTTTCTCCAAGTTTCTATTGTAGGGAATCATGTTACCCTAATTTCCATATATTTTCTTTTTGGAGAAAAATAATTTGAATAAAACTCAAATAACTCCAAATTAAAAATAAATTCAAAAGAACTTTGAATTTAATTCTTTGAAACTCCCAACTCATATTTCTTATAATTTGAAGAAGTCATTTTATCTTCGCTCGTGAAAATCATTGAGTTGCATAAAGTTTCAGAATTGAAAATATTTCCAAATGAAATTCAAATATTTTCAACACCCCTTGTCATTTAAATAAATGGAAGAAGTCATGTCATCTTCTTTCCGGGGTTTTGTATTTGAAAAGAATTTGAATCCATGGAGATCAGAAAAAATATGAAAGTTTGGGAAAGTCCTTTTATTCCCTCTCATTTAACTTTCAAAAGTTTCGAATTCACTCACTTTCAGACAATCAATCAAACAATAAGTCAAATCTATCTATTTATTATAACATTCCAAAATTTAGAATTTTGGGATGTTACAAACCTACCACCCTTAAAAGGAATCTCGTCCTCAAGATTCGGAGAGGCTAGCAAGAAAAAGGTTAGGGTTTGGGGGTCTCCTTAGATTCCATCAATCTTCACAGGGGTCTGGGGGGCTTCCACCCTTAGAAACATTGTTACGGTTCCATCAAAACTCATATACTCCATCGTTATTCTTCACAGTGTCGGTCTTCTCAGATCCTCGAGAAAATTCCTTCTCTGAGCTCTTCCGGTAGTGGCATAACCTTTTCCTCAATTCTTCTGTCCTTTTATCTTTGGTAAGGTTCTGCCGGGATTGGGTCTCCTTAGCTGACGGGTCTGGCACCAAAACTAAACAACTATCGATATCTCATGGTGGTCAATAATTTGTGGTTTCTCCTGCAGGAAATAGGTCTGGTTGATCCTCACCGTATAACCTACGGTTGGCAACAGCTGCCATGTACAAGGGGAAAATTGCTATACCATTGTAGGGTTTAAACAAGGTTTTGATCGTCATCTCTCCACTATAGGTAAGTCACTCAGATTTACCATCCCATATAGCAAGGCGAATAATAAGAGTAAGTCGGTATGGTGATCAATCCATCCCGCACCCAAATCATTACCTTGTATATGGTTTAGCGAATCTCGCATTCTAACACTCGGTCATCCTCACAAGCATTGCAGAATTTCTCTCGTCGACGAACCAAGTTCGGAATAATCCATTGATTCTGCAAGCCAAACAACCATCTATCGTTCCTTCACAACTCTCAGGTTTTGCGTAAACTCCTATAAGATCGTCTATCGATAAAATCGTAACTTCCTCCAGGGTTTTTTCCTTCAGCAAGAGTGTGCTTGCTTCTTGGCAGGTCCTGGAGCCTGTGGGTTATGGCCCATCTTGTCACTTGTAATCCTTGAACTTATCATTGGGCAACTTATCATTATTCCATCTTCCAACTTCCTGGTATTCTTAAATCCATCCAATTGTATTGTCTTCTTCCTTCTATTGGCACCAAACTAGGACATGATTACTCGGACTCATCATGGAGTTTCCATTGATTGATATTTCTGACATCATACCTCCTTTATATCCAATAGTAATTTATCTCTTCATCCTCGTGGGATATCCCTCATACCGAGATAAAAACTTATACTTACGAAGTCCATATTCCACTTCGTGGAACATCATTATCTTTTCCGCGGTCAAGCGTCCTTACAAGGGAATATTGGCCATCTCTCCATGGCACTTCTTCAACTGGGAAACGTGAAACACATCTTGAACTCCTGACAGTCCTTCCGGTAACTCAAACTTGTAGGCCACTTCTCTCATATGCTCCAAAACTCGGTATGGTCCTACAAATCTCGGGGCTAACTTTACCTTAACTCCAATTCATTTAACTCCTCGCAGAGGGAACACATGAAGACATGCTTTGTCTCCAATTTCATAGACTACCTCCTTGCGGTTTTAAGTCTGCATAACTCTTCTACCTGGACTGAGCTACTTTCAGTCTATCTCGAATCAACTTAACATTCTCTTCCGACTTCTTGATCACATTTGGTCCAAACAACTGACGGTCTCCAACTTCATCCCACATACTCTTGGGGCATCACACATATCGAGACAAAACTCGTATTCATTTTGTCCGAAATCCATTACAGGGTACTACCACCCTTAAAATGCACAAATCTTCCATAGACCATATTTCTCTTATCCTCAAAATGGTCAAAATCCTTCTTCATAGAGTAACAACTCATAGAATCCATATCAGTACCAACGATGCTAACTTTATTCATTCTCAAATGATTATCTCTCGCTCCTCCATTACATGTCTCAACTCAACACCTCAATATGGAAGAAAATGTTCTCACTTCTACTACTCCATTTCTTTTGTTGCAAACTCAACTATCTAGCACAAGTTTCCTTCTCCTTAGGGCATTCTCTGGCAAGGTGCCCTGCTCCATTACAACTAAAACATATTACTTCTGATAAGTCTCGAGGTTTCCTTTTTGGGCAACTGTTGAGGTAGTGCTCTGACTCCTTGCACCTATAACAGGTGATATGACTCAGGTCCTTCCTGGAATCCAATCTGCTTCTCTTCCTGGACCTTTCCATTCCAATCAGGGCTTCTATTTCCTGTGGGTCATACTCTACTTCCTCTGTCGGGAATTCTACTAAATTCCCATTCAAACAATTTTGGGAGATGTGTCCTTCTTCTCCACATAAATAGCAAGACTTGGTGCAGGGTTTACTTAGTTCTTCTTTGGGTGTGTCCTCCATCACAGCTTCTTCTAAAATTCCCATAAGGGCTCCTTTCTTTACTTCTTTCTTCTGCTGGATGGTTCGTTGTACCATGGGGTAAATGTGACACTTAGCAGGATAGTGGGTAGTCCCTTCACACAAGAAACAAGTAATCTGTCTAACTGGGCATTCTTCAACTGGGTGACTTCCTTCACAATTAGGGCATTCATCCTTGTGTTCTTTATGGATGTGTCCGATTTCTCCACAAATCTTGCATGCACAATGTTTCTTCATATCCTTTCCATAAGGCTTCAACTTGTGGGAAACAAGCCGAGACTTTGGCAGAGTCAACTTAAATTCTTTCCAAGTGGTTACTCCTTGCCATCCATTGATGGTTTGGTACATCCTCCACCAAGTAGCAGCACCTCTTTCAAAGCACTGAAGAGCATGTTGGGTCATATTATTTCCAACTACAGGGTTATTCTCCATGTGATCCTCCATGTTCTGAATCCATCGGTCTGCCTCCAACTGACTCATCGGTCCAGAAAATACAAGCTCATCTCCATTCATCCTCTATTGGGTCCATGTTGGTTTGGGGTAAGATAAGAGAGATAGAGAGGGATGCACACAATACAAACAATGGTTTTGAAAAGACAGATTTTATTGTGGCTGTCGGGAAAACATCAAACAAATGACAGCTCACAATCGTCGCATCTAACGTAGGTATATAACAGGGGTTTGGTCTTCTAAAAGTCAACATCGACAAACTCTTCCAGTTTTGTTCAAGCCTCCAATGGCTTCTTCCGATCATGCTTGTCCTTCTCAAGTTCTTTTGCCAGATCAATCTTGTGACGTGAAGTCTCTCATGACATCCTTTAATATTCCGGAGTTGCATTTCAAACTTCTTGTTTCAACATCCTTCACATGAACCATGGTCATACGGTCCTTAAGTTCCTGACAAATCTCCGGTATCTCGAGGTTGTAACTCCTCCAGCTTGTCTACTCTCATCTTCAGGATGCTGAGTTCCTCATGAAATACTTCCTTGTCTAATACGACTTCCTGGAGCTCCATTTTAAACTTCTTGATGTACTACTCCAGATCCTGGTGATATACCGGCTAGGGCTAAAACTTCATCTTATGCTAGGTGCTCCATCAGCCTTCTTCCATCAAATCCATTCTGAAGACTTGCATCCTTAACTCAGCATGGTGACAATAGCATTAGCGGGTGATGACATCACGGATAACCGTGTTTCTGCCCTTGTCATTGCCATGAACTATCTTCCATAATTGATATCCCCTGCCTTAGGGTTTTCTTTGACAAAACGTCGAGTTCTCATGCTCCTTGTTTCAGTCTTTCTCCAATACACCTTGATCTCGGGTATTGACAACTTCCAAAATCTGTTAAGTTCCATCAGGGTAGCCTTCCTAGGTCATACAAATCTGGGAATTCTTCAGAGCCTTCAAATTCTACTTGTCTTCGGTCTTCAACCGTTGTAGTTTCCATTATTCAGATGCACGGAAAATACTCTTCATTCCGAAGTGGTCTTAGTGGTCCGATATCTTGTACTTCTTGGAGTGGTCTCGTCAGTCGAATCTTTGTGTGGTCAAAAGGGGAAATGGGTATAGTCTCACTAAAAGGGAATATTTGAATAAACTTAGAGGAGAAGAGAGATAAAAGGTCTTTTTGAAAGGGAAAGTTGTAGAGAAAAATCTTTGCTATGGGCTTGCCAGTTTCTAGGGTCACGTCCTACAGTCAACATGTGCTTTGATACCGTCTTGTAGCGACCCGACCCGATTGGGTCAAGTCTCTGTGCTTAAGTGTCATCCCTGGATCGGTATGCTGACACACACAGTACTCGAAGGGTTTATAATAGAGGTAAATCACATGTATAAAGTAACGTAAATACTATTACCTCAATCCATATAGCGGAAGCAACAAGGTTGTGGTTTCCCATCAACACCAACGACAAAGTTGAGTGTAGAAATCGTAACCCTAATGTATCACTTACTCGTCGTAAGAAACCTGCAACATGAGACGTTGCAGCCCGAAATGGGTCAGTACATTGAATGTACTGGCAAATTCACACCATAGAGAAAATGATGAGCAATGGCTATCACTATATGCATATATGGCTGGTGGAAAAGCTCTATGGTTATGATGTTTTTGCGAAAAGCCAATTTTTCCCTACTGCAGAGGAATAAGATTAATTACTACCATGGTGGTTGTTAAACATTGAGAATGGTTGACAGCATTCTCAATCCCAATTAAGTAACATCATTAAAACCCAACAATATTTATTTAAAGTAACATGATGAGATCAACAGGATAATCCAAGAACTAGATACTCAAGATGTCCATAACTGGGGACACGGCTAATCATGATTAGTTTATACACTCTGCAGAGGTTTCCACACTTTTCCCCACATGACTCGATCGCCTCCGTTTGTTTTCTCGCACTACATGGTGTTTGAGAAACGGATGACCGAGACATAGTCTTTCAGAAGCGCTAGCACCTTACATGTGGGGTAGACCGTACCACCTACAACCCCTACATCTGCTAGTCCACCCCGTAAGAGTTCGCACAACTTAGTCAACTATGCCAGAGCCCATAGTAGCATGTGGCTGCACACGGAAGTTTCTAGCATGAATTATCTTATGATCCCTTTGAGCCTGGGTGGCGGTCCAAAAGAAAACAGGCAAGTCCTGATAGACATCAGGTGCCTCAATCCACCCAGATGTGTGTTTAAGTTGCCACCTTAGATAAACCATTAAAATTAAGAAACTCACATCTGTCATGGATATCACTCACCAATCCACGTCTACTAGCATAGCATGGCATAATAAGCAAACGTAGAAGTAACTCCCAAAGGTTTGGTAATAAACAGGTAATAGGTACTACCTCATCTACTTCCCATCCCACAATTTAATTAGATCCTAACCATGCAATGTGCGAGGATTGATCTAATGCAATAAAACTGGGTTGTAGAAAAGGTATGATCAAAGTCTGAACTTGCCTGCAATGTTGATGAAGATGATTCGCACTCAAAATCTTGATAGATCTACTCGTCACACTCCAGTCAATCTATCGTAAGCAAGCAATAGTAACCACACATAAGCAATCACTCAAAAGATCAGAAAGATCGAAGAAAACAATTCGAAAAACATAGAAACCAAGCAAATAACTTTTGCAACATAAAACAATTTCTAACAGCACCAAAATTATGTGAATTTGGCCTTATTAGAATGTTTAGGTCAAGAGCTTCGATTTGCAAAAAGAATCAACTCAAACAGAGCTACGAAACTCAAGTTATGATCATAAGAAGTTTGAATTCAAATCTAATCTAATTCAAATTTTAAACTTTTAAAAAACATGTTTAAGTTGTTTATACGGATAGAGGAGATCATAACGAAGACGTGAGCATTGGTTTCGTTGGATTTGGACTAACGAGTAAAAAGTTATAGTCGTTTGAAGTACAGGGACTAAACTGTGAAGAAATTTATCACAAATAGGTCCCTGGCCGAAATTACAGAAAAAAAACTAAAAGGCGAATGCTCGCTTATAAGGTCTAAACAGTGGATGTTCGCTGTTTAATAAAACCAAAAAAACCGATTTAGTCTAGGATTTTTTTAAACCGATCTTAAGATAAAACCGGATCGGACCGGGCGGTTCTTACCGGTTCGATCTAAATAAACCGACGGTGGTTTACGGCGAAACCGGCGACGGCAGTTCCTAGCGATCTCCGGCGAGATCGTGGCGACGGCGGGGTGGGGCGGTGGCTGCGCGGCGCGGGAAGGCGGCGCGGGGCAGCGGAGCTAGCGGCGGCGGCGGTGCGAGGCGAGAGGCGGCAG
>NC_057809.1:42592782-42604494 GCF_018294505.1 Triticum aestivum
CTGCGGTGCAGCGGGGGAAAGAGGAGAGGAGGCGGGGCCCGGGGCAGATTTATAGGAGGGGAGGGGAGGCGCGAAGCTTGGAGGAGGGGGCAGCGCAAGGCGGCGGCGGGGCGTGTCCCGGTCGGACACGGGGCGCGGCGGCGGCGGTTGCCGTGCGGGAGGTGGAGACCTGCCCGAGCTCGGGGACGAGCGAGATGGGCCGCGGCCTGCTGAGCCGGCTGGCCTGGCGCGGAGAGAGAGAGAGAGAGAGAGAGAGAGAGAGAGAGAGAGAGCAGTGCTGGGCTTCGGCCTGGCACTGTTCGAAGAGTTTTTTCTTTAACACAGACAAATGAAAATAAAACAAAAGCAAATAAAATATTATATAGGCATATTATATATCAAAATTTTCAGAAAAACATTTTCTACATGGTGAACATTTTTATAACTTCAAATAAAATCCGCACAAATTCAGATAAATCAAAGAGTGCTACTGGTCTATTAAAATCCAACTAAAATCATTTTAAAAAATACCAAAATGATTTCAAATTAATTTTTCTCCAAGTTACTATTGTAGGGAATCATGTTACCCTAATTTCCATATATTTTATTTTTGGAGAAAAATAATTTGAATAAAACTCAAATAACTCCAAATTAAAAATAAATTCAAAAGAACTTTGAATTTAATTCTTTGAAACTCCCAACTCATATTTCTTATAATTTGAAGTCATTTTATCTTCGCTCGTGAAAATCATTGAGTTGCATAAAGTTTCAGAATTGAAAATATTTCCAAATGAAATTCAAATATTTTCAACACCCCTTGTCATTTAAATAAATGGAAGAAGTCATGTCATCTTCTCTCCGGGGTTTTGTATTTGAAAATAATTTGAATCCATGGAGATCAGAAAAAAAATATGAAAGTTTGGGAAAGTCCTTTTATTCCCTCTCATTTAACTTTCAAAAGTTTCGAATTCACTCACTTTCAGACAATCAATCAAACAATAAGTCAAATCTATCTATTTATTATAACATTCCAAAATTTAGAATTTTGGGATGTTACACCAGGGGGGTAGGGCGCGCCCTCCACCCTCGTGGAAGCCCCGTGTCCTTTCCGGTCTGCTTCTTATTTTCCTATTTTCTATATATTCGAAAACGGAGAAATATTGCCATTAGAACTGTTTTGGAGTCGGTTTACTTACCGTACCACGTACCTATTCCCTTTCGATGTCTGAAACATTCCGGAAAGTGTCCCTTATGTATTCCTCCGGGGTTACGGTTTCAATAACATTAGTTTCAACATTTATGGGATTACCTGAGATATAATGTTTGATTCTTTGACCGTTTACCACCCTCGGATTTGTGCCTTCGAAGTTGTTGATTTTTATGGCACCGGAACGATAGACCTCCTTGATAACGTAAGGACCTTCCCATTTAGAGAGAAGTTTGCCTGCAAAAAATCTTAAACGAGAGTTGTATAGCAATACATAATCACCTACATTAAACTCACGCTTTTGTATCCTTTTATCATGCCATCTTTTAACTTTTTTTGAACAGTTTGGCATTCTCATAGGCCTGGGTTCTCCATTCATCAAGTGAGCTAATGTCAAATAACCTCTTCTCACCGGGAAGTTTGAAGTCATAATTGAGCTTTTAATGGCCCAATATGCCTTATGTTCTAGCTCAAGAGGTAAGTGACATGCTTTGCCATAAACCATTTTATACGCAGACATACCCATAGGTTTTTTATATGCAGTTCTATAAGCCCATAATGCAGCATCAAGTTTCTTGGACCAATTCTTTCTAGATCTATTAATAGTCTTTTGCAAAATTAATTTGAGCTCTCTATTACTTAATTCTACTTGACCACTAGACTGTGGGTGATATGGAGATGCAATTCTATGATTAACATCATACTTAGCAAGCATTTTACGAAAGGCACCATGAATAAAATGTGAACCACCATCAGTCATTAAATATCTAGGGACTCCAAACCTCAGGAAAATAACTTCTTTAAGCATCTTAATAGAGGTGTTATGATCAGCACTACTAGTTGGAATAGCCTCTACACACTTAGTAACATAATCAACAACAACTAAAATATGTGTATACCCATTAGAGGAAGGAAAAGGTCCCATATAATCAAAGACCCAAACATCAAATGGTTCAATAACAAGTGAATAATTCATAGGCATTTCTTGACGTCTGCTAATATTACCAATTCTTTGACATTCATCACAAGACAGGACAAAATTACGGGCATCCTTGAAGAGAGTAGACCAATAAAAACCGGATTGCAATACCTTGTGTGCAGTTCTATCTCCAGCATGGTGTCCTCCATAAGCTTCAAAGTGACACTTGCGTAGGATCTGTTCCTATTCATGCTCAGGTAAACAACGTCTAATAACACCATCTACTCCTTATTTATAAAGATGTGGATCATCCCAAAAGTAATGTCTTAAATCATAGAAGAAATTTTTCTTTTGCTGGTATGTGAAACTAGGTGGTATAAATTTAGCAACAATATAATTAGCATAACCAGCATACCATGGAGCAGTACGAGAAGCATTTATGACCTTTAATTGTTCATCGGGAAAGCTATCATCAATAGGTAGTGGGTCATCAAGAACATTCTCTAACCTAGACAAGTTGTCTGCAACGGGGTTCTCAGCTCCCTTTCTGTCAATAATATGCAAGTCAAATTCTTGTAGCAAGAGAACCCATCTAATAAGTCTAGGTTTAGCATCTTTCTTTTCCATAAGGTATTTAATAGCAGCTTGATCAGTGTGAATAGTTACTTTAGAATCAACAATATAAGGTCTGAGCTTATCACATGCAAATACAACTGCTAAAAATTCTTTTTCAGTAGTAGCATAATTTCTCTGGGCATTGTCTATATTTTTACTAGAATATTGAATAACATTTAATTTCTTATCAACTCTTTGTCCTAGAACAGCCCCTACAGCATAATCACTAGCATCACACATAATTTCAAAGGGTAAATTCCAATCACGTGGCTGAACAATAGGTGCAGAAATCAAAGCTTTCTTAAATATTTCAAATGCTTCTACACAATCACCATAAAAGACAAAAGGAATATCTTTTTGTAATAGGTTAGTCAGAGGCCGAGAAATTTTTGAGAAGTCCTTAATGAACCTTCTATGAAAACCGGCATGACCCAGAAAACTTCTTATACCTTTGATGTCTTTGGGACACGACATATTTTCAATAACATCAACTTTAGCTTTATCAACTTCAATACCTCTTTCAAAAAATTTATGCCCCAAGACAATACCTTCATTAACCATAAAGTGGCACTTCTCCCAATTCAAAACAAGGTTAGTTTCTTCACATCTCTACAAAACTCGATCAAGGTTGCTCAAGAAATCATCAAAATAGGATCCATAAACGGAGAATCGTTGATGAAAACCTCACAAATCTTTTCACAGAAGTCAGAGAATATAGCCATCATGCATCTTTGAAAGGTAGCAGGTACACTACATAAACCAAAAGGCATACGTCTATAAGCAAAGGTACCGAAAGGGTAGGTAAAAGTGGTCTTTGCTTGATCATCAGCTGACACGGGTATTTGAGAGAAACCAGAGTAACCATCTAGAAAGCAAATATGTGTATGTTTGGATAATCTTTCTAGCATTTGATCACTAAAAGGAAAAGGGTAATGATCTTTTTTAGTAGCTTTATTTAATTTGCGGAAATCAATTAGCATCCTATAACCTATAATAATTCTTTGTGGGATTAATTCATCTTTATCATTAGGAACAACGGTAATACCTCCCTTCTTAGGGACACAATGGACAGGACTTACCCACTGACTATCAGCAATGGGATATATTATACTGCCTCAAGGAGCTTTAATATTTCCTTTCTTACCACTTCCTTCATCTTAGGATTTAGCCGTCATTGGTGATCAATAACTGGTTTGGCATCCTTCTCCAAATTAATTTTGTGTTGACATAGAGTGGGACTAATGCCCTTAAGATCATCAAGAGTATATCCAATAGCAGCATGGTGCTTCTTCAGAGTTTTCAATAATTTATTTTCTTCATGCTATGAAAGGTTAACACTAATAATAACATGATATATCTTCTTTTCATCAAGATAAGCATATTTAAGAGTATCAGGTAACGGTTTAAGCTCAAACACGGGATCACCCTTGGGTGGAGGAGGATCCCCTAGGATTTCAACAGGCAAGTTGTGTTTTAGAATAGGTCCTTGTTTAAAGAATACTTCATCTATTTAACTTCTTCCATTCATGAACATATCGTTTTCACGGTCGAGCAAATATTGTTCTAAAGGATCATTAGGAGGCACATCAATAGAAGCAAGACCAATAATTTCATCCTTACTAGGTAATTCCTCATCACGGGGTTGTCTACGAAATTTAGAGAAGTTAAACTCATGAGGCATATCACCCAAACCAATAGTAACAACATCCTTTTCGCAGTCTATCCTAGCATTAACAGTATTTAAGAAGGGTCTACCAAATATAATGGGACAAAAGCTATCTTGTGGGGAACCAAGAACAAGAAAATCAGCAGGATATTTAACCTTCCCACACAAGACTTCAACATCTCTAACAATCCCAATCGGTGAAATAGTATCTCTATTGGCAAGCTTAATTGTAACATCAATATCTTCTATCTCAGCAGGTGCAATATCGTGCATAATTTCTTTGTATAAGGTATGAGGTATTGCACTAGCACCCATATCACATAAGCCATGATAACAATGATCTCCTATTTTAACAGAAATAACAGGCATGCCTATAACAGGTATATGTTTATCCTTAGCACCAGGCTTAGCAATTCTAGCAGTTTCTTCACAGAAATAAATAACATGCCCATTAATATTATCGGCCAAGAGATCTTTAACCATCGCAATATTAGGTTCAACTTTAATTTGCTCAGGGGGTTTGTGTGTCCTAATATTACTATTGTTGACTATAGTTGAAGCTTTAGCATTATCCTTAATTCTAACAGGGAAAGTGGTTTCTTAACATAAGCAGTGGGAACAACAGGATCATCATAAGTGATAGTTTTTTCTTCAACTTTAATAGGTGCAACTACTTTTGTTTCAATGGGAGGATTATATTTAAACCACTTCTCCTTAGGGAGATCAACATGACTAGCAAAAGATTCACAGAAAGAAGCTACTATCTCAGAGTCAAGTCCATATTTAGTGCTAAACTTACAGAAAACATCAGTATCCATAAAAGATTTAACACAATCAAACTTAGGTGTCATACCCGACTCCTTACCTTTGCCTAGATCCCAATCTTCAGAGTTGCGTTTAATCCTCTCCAATAAATCCCATCTAAATTCAATAGTCTTCATCATAAAAGAACCAGTACAAGAAGTATCGAGCATGGAGCGATTGTTGTCAGAAAGCCGAGCATAAAAAATTTGAATAATCATTTCTCTTGAGAGCTCATGATTGGGGCATGAATATAACATTGTCTTAAGCCTCCCCCAATCTTGAGCGATGCTTTCTCCTTCGCGAGGCCAAAAATTATATATATAATTACGATCACGATGAACAAGATGCATAGGATAAAACTTTTGGTGAAATTCCAATTTCAATCACTTATAGTCCCATGATCCCGTATCATCACATAGCCTATACCATGTCAATGAATCTCCCTTCAAAGATAAAGGGAATACCTTCTTCTTGATAACATCATCGAGCATACCTGCAAGCTTAAATAATCCACAAACTTCATCCACATAGATTAAGTGCAGATCAGGATGCAATGTTCCATATTCCGCAAAAGGATTAGCTAGCAGTTTCTCTATCATACCCGAAGGAATTTCAAAGTAAACATTTTTAGTAGGTTCAGTAGGTTGAGGGGTAACTAATTGTGGTTCCGGATGAGGTGAAGATACCCAGAATAAACCCCTCAAAGGATTATGTTCCATAGTAACAAGTGACAGTAAATTTCAGCACACTATATAAGTTTTTCCTAACCAAATTCCACCAACCAAAGGCGCTTCACTCCCCGGCAACGGCACCAGAAAAGAGTCTTAATGACCCACAAGTGTAGGGGATCTATCGTAGCCTTTTTGATAAGTAAGAGTGTCAAACCCAACGAGGAGCAAAAGGAAATGATAAGCAGTTTTCTGTAAGGTATTCTCTGCAAGCACTGAAATTGTTGGTAACAGATAGTTTTGTGATAAGATAATTTGTAACAAGTAGCAAGCAATAAAAGTAAATAAGGTGCAACAAGATGGCCCAATCTTTATGTAGCAAAGGACAAGCCTGGACAAACTCTTATATGAAGGAAAGCGCTCCCGAGGACACATGGGAATTATCGTCAAGCTAGTTTTCATCAAGTTCATATGATTCGCGTTTTGTACTTTGATAATTTGATATGTGGGTGGACCGGTGCTTGGGCACTGTCCTTACTTGGACAAGAATCCTGCTACCTCTTAAGCACTGCGTTGGATTTCCTTGAAGAGGAAAGGATGATGCAGCAAAGTAGCATAAGTATTTCCCTCAGTTTTTGAGAACCAAGGTATCAATCCAGTAGGAGGCTACGCGCGAGTCTCTCGTACCTGCACAAAGCAAATAACTCCTCGCAACCAACGCGATAAGGGGTTGTCAATCCCTTCCCGGTCACTTACGAGAGTGAGATCTGATAGATATGATATGATAATATTTTTGGTATTTTTATGGTAAAGATGCGAGGTAAAATAAAAGCAAAGTAAAAAAGCAAAGGAAATAACTATGTATTGGAAGATTAATATGATGAAGATAGACCCGGGGGCCATAGGTTTCACTAGTGGCTTCTCTCAAGAGCATAAGTATTTTACGGTGGGTGAACGAATTACTGTTGAGCAATTGACAGAATTGAGCATAGTTATGAGAATATCTAGGTATGATCATGTATATAGGCATCACGTCCGAGACAAGTAGACCGACTCCTGCCTACATCTACTACTATTACTCCACTCATCGACCGCTATCCAGCATGCATCTAGAGTATTAAGTTCATGAAAACAGAGTAACGCCTTAAGCAAGATGACATGATTTAGGGGGATAAATTCATGCAATATTATAAAAAACATCTTGTTATCCTCGATGGCAACAATACAATACGTGCCTTGTTGCCCCTACTGTCACTGGGAAAGGACACCGCAACAACGTCTACAAGAAGAAGGTTGTGTAGTAGACATCAAGCTATAAATGTATGAAAGCTCAACAAAAGAAACTAATTGGGTGTGCATCCAACTTTCTTGCTCACGAAGACCTAGGGCACTTGAGGAGGCCCATTGTTGGAATATACAAGCCAAGTTCCATAATGAAAAATTCCCACTAGTATATGAAAGTGACAAAACAAAAGACGCTCTATCATGAAGATGATGGTGCTACTTTGAAGCACAAGTGTGGCAAAGTATAGTAACATTGTCCCTTCTCTATTTTTCTCTCATTTTCTTGGGCCTTCTCTTTTTTATGGACTTTCTCTATTCTTTTTTTATTTCCTCACTTGGGACAATGCTCTAGAAAATGATGATCATCACACTTCTATTTATTCACAACTCAATGATTACAACTCGACGCTAGAACAAAAGATGACTCTATATGAATGCCTCTGGCGGTGTACCGGGATATGCAATAAACCAAGAGTGACATGTATGAAAAGAATTATGAACGGTGGCTTTGCCACAAATACTATGTCAACTACATGATCATGCTAGGCAATATGACAATGATGAATGTGTCATGATAAACAGAATGGTGGAAAGTTGCATGGCAATATATCTCGGAATGGATATGGAAATGCCATAATAGGTAGGTATGGTGGCTGTTTTGAGGAAGATATAAGGAGGTTTATGTGTGAAAGAGCGTATCATATCACGGGGTTTGGATGCACCGGCGAAGTTTGCACCAACTCTCAATGTGAGAAAGGGCACTGCATGGTACCGAAGAGGCTAGCAATGACGGAAGGGTGAGAGTGCGTATAATCCATGGACTCAACATTAGTCATAAAGTACTCACATACTTATTGCAAAAATCTACAAGTCATCAAAAAAACAAAGCACTACGCGCATGCTCTTAGGGGGATAGATTGGTAGGAAGAGACCATCGCTCGTCCCCGACCGCCATCATAAGGAGGACAATCAAATAACACCTCATGTTTCAAATTTGTTACATAACGTTTACCATACGTGCATGCTACGGGACTTGCAAACTTCAACACAAGCATTTCTCAAATTCACAACTACTCAACTAGCAAGACTTTGATATTATTACCTCCATATCTCAAAACAATCATCAAGCATCAAACTTCTCTTAGTATTCAAAACACTCATAAGAAAAAAAATATTAATCTTGAACACCTAGAATATTAGGATTATTTAAGCAAATTACCATGCTATTTAAGACTCTCGAAATAATCTAAGTGAAGCATGAGAGATCAATAGTTTCTATAAAACAAATCCTCCACCGTGCTCTAAAAGATATAAGTGAAGTACTAGAGCAAAATTATATAACTCAAAAGATATAAGTGAAGCACATAGAGTATTCTAACAAATTCCAAATCATGTATGTCTCTGTCAAAAGGTGTGTGCAGAAAGGATGATTGTGGTAAACTAAAAAGCAAAGACTCAAATCATACAAGACGCTCCAAGCAAAACACATATCATCTGGTGAATAAAAATATAGCTCCAAGTAAAGTTACCGATAGAAGTAGACGAAAGAGGGGATGCCTTCTGGGGCATCCCCAAGCTTTGGATTTTAGGTGTCCTTATATTATCTTGGGGGTGCCATGGGCATCCCCAAGCTTAGGCTCTTGCCACTCCTTGTTCCAGAATCTATCAAATCTTTACCCAAAACTTGAAAACTTCACAACACAAAACTTAAAGTAGAAAAATCTCGTGAGCTTCATTAGCAAAAGAAAACAAAAGACCACTTCAAGGTACTGTAATGAACTCATTATTTATTTATATTGGTGTTGAACCTACTGTATTCCAACTTCTCTATGGTTTATAAACTATTTTACTAGCCATAGATTCATCAAAATAAGAAAACAACACATGTAAAACAGAATCTGTCAAAAACAGAACAGTCTGTAGTAATCTGTAGCTAGCACAAGATCTCGAACCCCAAAAATTCTAAAATAAATTTCTGGACGTGAGGAATTTATCTATTAATCATCTGCAAAAAGAATTAGCTAAATAGCTCTTTCCAAATAAAAAGGGCAGCAGTTCTCGTGAGTGCTAAAGTTTCTGTTTTTTACAGCAAGATATCAAGACTTTCCCCAAGTCTTCCCAACGGTTCTACTTGGCACAAACACTAATTAAACACAAAAACACAACCAAAAAAGAGGTGAGGTAAATTATTTATTACTAAACAGGAGCAAAAAGCAAGGAATAAAAATAAAATTGGGTTGCCTCCCAACAAGTGCTATCGTTTAACGCCTCTAGCTAGGCATAAAAAGCAAGGATAGATCTAGGTATTGCCATAATAGTAAGATAGATCATTAAAAATCATTTAATATTCTCTATGTTCGGCAGCAAGTTTTCTTTGAGGCAAGCAAAAGTAATCAAAAGGGATAAACTTAATGGGACAAAAGTCCCCAAGAACAACCTTGGGAGGTATAGGTTCCTCCTTTGGTCCTTCGTATTGTACAACCAATTCATCATTATAAGCATTTTTTGACTGAACTTTGTGAGCCTATATTCAAGAGAATATCCTAATTCATTATTTCGAATGGCCAAATCATCATTAAGTTCAGAAATTTTATCAACTAAAACATTGGTAGGAACCCTTTTTCTAAGATTTTCATTGAAAGCAACATAGTCTAGAGATTGAAAACGCATTATTTCTTCTTGATCAAAAAGGATAGCCTCTATGGGAGGACGGCAAGCATCCACCCTATAATGCGTAAAGATTTCGTTGGCATCTTTTATTATGAATCTAAACTCATGAGCCAAAAAGATAGTAGCGGCACGCTTAACAGAAGAATGCTCAATATTAGAAAATTCTAGGAAAATCCTTTGTATGCAAGGATGCATGTGCATGAATTGTCTTTCAAGTTCAACTACAAGCATGGCAATAGCGTCCACAAGACTACTAGTTCTATGAAGGATAGAACTACCCATAGAAGGTAAAGCACCGGCACAAGTAAAGAAATCTTGAATAACTCCTTTTCCAATAATATTACCACTACCAACACGGAATTTTTTTGTATGTAAGATGGGGGGTTCTTTAGCAGGAGCATCCAAATTTTTCATGATATTATTATTGTCCATATCGACAATAATTTCCCCAATTTCAGATATAACGGCAGAGGGTGCAAAGGGCAAAAAAGGCAAATAGAGAAAGAGAGGGAGGATAGAGAGAGAGGGCGAATAAAACGGCAAGGGTGAAGTGGGGTAGAGGAAAACGAGAGGCAAATGGCAAATAAAGTAATGCGGGAGATAAGGGTTGTGATGGTTACTTGGTATGTTGACTTTTGCGTAGACTCCCCGGCAACGGCGCCGGAAATTCTCCTTGCTACCTCTTGAGCACTGCGTTGGATTTCCTTGAAGAGGAAAGGATGATGCAGCAAAGTAGCGTAAGTATTTCCCTCAGTTTTTGAGAACCAAGGTATCAATCCAGTAGGAGGCTACGTGCAAGTTCCTCGTACCTGCACAAAGCAAATAACTCCTCGCAACCAACGCGATAAGGGGTTGTCAATCCCTTCACGGTCACCTACGAGAGTGAGATCTGATAGATATGATATGATAATATTTTTCGTATTTTTGTGGTAAAGATGCAAAGTAAAATAAAAGCAAAGTAAAAAAAGCAAAGGAAATAACTAAGTATTGGAAGATTAATATGATGAAGATAGACCCGGGGCCCATAGGTTTCACTAGTGGCTTCTCTCGAGAGCATAAGTATTTTACGGTGGGTGAACGAATTACTGTTGAGCAATTGATAGAATTGAGCATAGTTATGCGAATATCTAGGTATGATCATGTATATAGGCATCACATCCGAGACAAGTAGACCGACTCTTGCCTGCATCTACTACTATTACTCCACTCATCGACCGCTATCCAGTATGCATCTAGAGTATTAAGTTCATGAAAACAGAGTAACTCCTTAAGCAAGATGACATGATGTAGAGGGATAAATTCATGCAATATGATAAAAACCCCATCTTGTTATCCTCGATGGCAACAATACAATACGTGCCTTGCTGCCCCTACTGTCACTGGGAAAGGACACCGCAAGATTGAACCCAAAGCTAAGCACTTCTCCCATTGCAAGAAAGATCAATCTAGTAGGCCAAACCAAACTGATAATTCGAAGAGACTTGCAAAGATAACCAATCATACATAAAAGAATTCAGGGAAGATTCAAATATTGTTCATAGATAAACTTGATCATAAACCCACAATTCATCGGTCTCAACAAACACACCGCAAAAAGAAGATTACATCGAATAGATCTCCATAAGAGAGGGGGAGAACATTGTATTGAGATCCAAAAGGAGAGAAGAAGCCATCTAGCTAATAACTATGGACCTGAAGGTCTGAGGTAAACTACTCACACTTCATCGGAGGGGCTATGGTGTTGATGTAGAAGCCCTCCGTGATGGATGCCCCCTCCGGCGGAGCTCCGGAACAGGCCCGAAGATGGGATCTCGTGGATAAAGAAAGTTATGGCGGTGGAATTAGGGTTTTGGCTCCGTATCTGATCATTTGGGGGTACGTAGGTATATATAGGAGGAAG